>NC_081414.1:542300064-542430064 GCF_030272615.1 Cryptomeria japonica | reverse complement strand
GTTTAACAAGCCCACTTAATCTATGTGATAAGAGTCAATTATATTTTAGAGGCCATTATGCATATTTTAATGAAGGATACATATTTTTTTTCTATTAGAAATTATAATATAGTTAAACAATGCACTTGCAACTTCACTTGTTGTATTGTGTCATTAATCATTAAGGATCTTCTTGTAATGTTGATATGTGATAAAAATTTAAATGATTTAATCAATAAAATTCACTTATGTGTTTTCAATTGGTAAGTGCTATGAAAAATAGGTTGTGTTATTGAAGAAATGTTATGAAAATAAAATCACATAGGCAAGTTTTTTATACTATGAAAGGGGGCCACAACCTCAATAATGAGATTAGAATCTTGGAAATCTAGTTAGTGACATGTGGTAGATATCTATAAGAGGTGAATCAAATTTTATAGGATATGTGTCATCTATAGAGGAATGTAGCTAGAGATAAATTGAGAAATGATAGAACATATGCCATATATAGCATCCAAGTATAAAAAAATCCTTATGGTATGGGTGATAATGCAAGTGATTTCAATGAAAGTCTCACACACATTGTCTCCCAAGTGTGAGCATCACACTTTAGCTCAAGCAAATTGTAATACATCTCATACAATATGTTAGTACCCTCAAATCTAGTATAATTTTTTGGTGCACATGTGAAAATTAGGATAAGGCATAATGATATGTCCCTACAAAACAAAATGCTTTAGGGTTTGGATTTAAGCTTCACCTTGGTTTTAAGGTGCTTTCAAATTTCCCTTTGATGAACTTTTATGTTTTCTCAGTGAGTTTTTGTTCCAGTCACCCATGGCTTAAGTTTTTCTTTCATGGGTTTTTAATCATTCACCACTGACCCCATGTCCTAGTGCTTTCATTTTAGTTGGTAGCTATGGTGCATGATTTATCTTATCTTTTGTGCCCCTCATAATGTTTAAATATCACACACCTAGTGTAATGCCCCGCTAAGAAACCCTAAAGGAAACAACCACAAACACTTGAAAAGAGTGCAATTTTTTTTAAAAATAATAAGAACACATTAATGTAAAAGATAAACATTACAATTGCAGTAGCACATGTGGAAGACATAACACAAACTCATAAAGGGTTTCCCAATGTGAATTACATAATTAACTAATCTTTCCTTAAGGTCAATTAATTCATTTAAGATATACATTTAACCATTAAGAACTTAATCATACAAATCAATGATTGTTTTTACTTGAACGAGATAACAATACCATTACTATACTTCATTCATGTTAACACATTCAATTACATTACAACAATTATATAATTAAAGATAGAAATATTAATATCTAAATCACATCATAATACATTTAGTTTACATTGCTAGGATAACTTAGTATTACAATTGCACTTATCACAACAAGTAACATATAAATTACATAATGATTACATCAAATTACAACTGCCATGAAGGCATACATATAACATGATACAAACGGCCACATAAGGGTCCAAGAGATACAAAAATGATTTGAGGAAACAAAGAGGTTCCAATTGGTACAATGGAATGAAATGAATCCAAGAGAAACATCTGAAGCACCTACAAAGCTAATCCCTCGCAAGAAAGCACAAACAAAATACCCAATGGAAAGTGGCACTACCACCCGACCATGTGGCCCAAAAAGGAACCACCCCTCCATGCTAGGAGATACTAATAAGGCCCCCAAGCAAGCCACAACAAAGCATCACATGGTCTAACATGTACATCACGTTCTCACACAAGACATAAGCATACATATATGACTCTCACAAGAGTGGTCCAAGTAAAGCCAACACATGAATACACACTAGTGAACATAAGGGAAGAGTGTCATCACATAGCGGGTATGGGTTATCCTAGCAAGCCTCCATAAGCCCCAACCCCCATCCTAGATTATCCTAGTAGCCTCTCTCGAACCCCTGACCCCCATCCATGACTCATGTTTTAAAATGAAATTATATTTTTCAAGTTTTATTTAAAAATATTCTCTGTTATTTAAAATCAATAGAGGTATATTAATTTTTTTTAATTAAATTTCTTTGTTCTAGCAGAATTTCAATATGAAGTTTCAGGGTGCAGTTTTCCAACAACAACCTAATAACACTAGTCCTCTGCCTAGGAATAGGGTATGGACTTTTTGCAAACCAATTTAATGGTGAAACACTTATAACAATTAATCAACGGGTTAAATACAAGTTTCAAATACCCAAATTTCAAAGACACTTCACAAACCAATTTTTTTTCTTTCCAACAGAAAATAATTTTTCAAAACCCCAATAGCCAATTTTTCCCAAAAGAGAAGGAATAAACTTCTTCCCACTTCACTAAATTCAAATTGAAATTAGGCAAAGAAAGGATCAAATAGTTCAACATTCACAGACAATTTTTTTAAAAGAAAAGCAAACAAAAGAATCAGGCAACCAACCTACAAAAGCATTCTTGAAGGAAATTTGAGAAGAGCCATCCTAGTCCTCCCAAAATTTTCCAAGTTTCACTAAAAACCCCCAAAATCACTAGAGCAAGAATTTTGTTCCAAAATGAGGAAAACAATTTCCCCTTTTCTCCAATTATTCCCAATAATAAAGCCCTCTTTTTCAAAAATCTCCTATAGGGCATAAATTCATTTTTTTTAATAAAACTTGAAAAATCTAATTTCATTTTAAAATATTTGCATGACTAAATTAAATAAACAATTCTATTATTCTTTTACTTTTTCTTTTCAACACAAAAGTCAATAAATAATTTAATAACTAATAACTAAAAAACAACTTTCTTTCTCCGTTATTTTTTTTCACAACAATTACTCAAACCATAATATAATTTTCACTAATAATTCAATATTCACTCTAAATAGAAAATTAAGAATAAGAGATTATCTAATTAACCACAAAAAAGATCTTAATTTAATTTATTCTTAATTCTATTTAATAAACACAACACACATTAATTATTAATAACCATACAATATTAATACTCAATTACTCATTAACTCCACAAAAAGAGAATAATCAATCACACAGAATTCATAACACGTAAAACTCAACTTAAACAAAATAGAGACATGACCCACATACCAACATCGGAAAAGTGGCCTACTTGGCAAACCAACAGGGTAGACAAAAGACCAACGACGGTCACAACAAGCAAGGCTAGGGTTAACATTAGGGCCTTAGAACTTGTTGGGATCCAAGAACACTGAGAGGGGGAGGTGAATCAGTGTTCTGTCGGTAAGATATGATTTTACCTTTTTATAGCATACACATATAAATCGATAAATGAAGAAACATATAACTTGAAGAAAATAAACCATCCACATAAATGAACGCCATAACACATAGAATTTATACATGGAAAACCTCAAAGAGGAAAAACCATGGTGGGATTTGTGACCCACAATATCAACTCACTGGCCATATGAAAGATATTACATAAAATGGGGGCCTGCACATGCTAGAAGGCACACTTCCTAGATCACACTACTCATCACAAAAGAGTCTCACTGACTACAAGCTTCTACTGAAATAAAACAATAATAATGAGCTCACAAAATGCATTTGCTATGCCAAAAAGAGTTTCGATTATAGTTCTTCTCTGTACCAGTTCATAAACCCTGAACACTTCTACCAGTATCTCCTCTCCTCCAAGAATGCTTTCCAAACTATCTATAGATCATTGCATGATATAACATTCGCATACAAATGATCTACATACATATACTTCACATTACACAGTCTCCTATATCCTTATTCCAGTCTATCTCATCTATTTTTATAATGACCTTAACAAACTGACCTATATACCCTTCACAAACAATATGCCTTATGTTAGCTTACAATGCATTACAAAATATATACAAAGTCAACCTTAATAATTAAAAAATGATTTTATAAATAAAACTTCCTTCGAGTCCAAGACTGATATCGGCTTTACTGAAGTGGTGGATGTCAGTGCTGGTGCCGGTGTAACCTTGGATTCTCCAATGCCGGTGTCTATCGGTGAATGCCTCCTAATGTTGGTGTATGCCAAGTTACCATGTTGCCATGTTTCCATCAATAACAATATATGAATCCAATGAGTGTTAATTGCCAACAATCTCCCCCTTTGGCATTGATGGCAAAACTCATGTGAAAAGTAGATTCCCTAGTGGTTCAACCTGAAGTATGCTCCCCCTGAGCAATCCACTCCTTTCTAATATCCTTCCCATTTTTTTTGTCTAATATTTTTCACATTATATACACTCCCCCTTTGGCATCAGTGCCAAAGACCAGCAAAAGAATTGAAAGAATGAATAAATACAGATTACTTTACCAGATCTTGACCAATTTCAAAATTTCTGGGCAAGCCTTGTCTAGCAACTGTAAATATGTATCCCAGCTGGTTTTGAGGGTTTCAGATATGGATACAAGTCCACTCAATAAGTGTGCAAATGTTTCCTTCTCTTTGACTTATTTCAATGTGGGCTTAGCAATCATATCCATACATTCTCTCTTATGTACACTGAGTGAATCTAATCTTGGACTCACCAATCCTCTAAGACTCCTTGTTCTCCAAATGATCTTGTCTCTTTCCTTTTCGAAAGCAAAAATTTGGTTCTCCAAAGACAAAATTTGTCCATCAACAGATGTTGTTAGTGAGGTTAATCCATCAAAAGAATTTGCAGTATTGGCAACCTTATCATGTAACTACTTTAATTTTCTATCTACATTTGATGTAAGAGTTTCTATGTTACAACAAACCCTGTAGATATTTATACATTGTTTCAAACAATTCTCAATAATAATCAATTTTCCTTCAATTTTCTTCTTCTTTGTTTCAATAATCTGATCAAAAGTGGCTCTCTTAGCCATAGTAAATCTCTCAAGTGCTTGTCAATCTGAAATTTGCTGCAAAGATTGAAAGTTGTTAGATATATGCTTAGTTAATGCCTTAAGCTTGCCAGAAGGGCTTGCTTCATTTTTAATCTTACAATCAGGAATTAGTTTGTGCAAAACTATGATTTAGTGATCTATTATTCCTTTATCTATCTATCTCTCCTTTATTAGTTTCTGAGTAGCCATCATCATTAACTCAGTGGGACTCATCTCAATGATTGATTTCTTCTCATCTTGAGAAGTGTCAATTGCAAAAACCTTTGTCAGGGAATCAATATTAACTGCCACTATAGTCTTAGTTCCCTTTGCCTTATCCTCCTTAGCACCGATGGCTTTGCCACTTAGCGTAGTATCAATTACTGTCGATGGAGTATTATCCACAATACTGTCAGTACCTTGTACATTTCCTTGTTCAAAATTTGTCTCTGCCGGTATTGACTATACACTCTCCTTTACTATCGGTGGTGTCTATATACTTATAGTTACTATCAGTTTATTCAAAATTGGAGTTGAACTACCCAAAATACCTTTCCCTTTAGAACTGTCCGGAATGGTGGAAGCTATTACTTTTACAAATTCTTCTTGGGAAGTGAGAAAATCAGGATTATTTTGGAAGAATTTGGTCCAACCATCTTTGGTCTCATTTACTACCTCATTTACCCTACCCATCATTAGGCTTATTTGTCGGGGTTTACTACTAAAAATAGTTTTGTTTGCAACATCAATGCATCGTTTCATTTTATCATTGTTTATTGAACCACACATACCCAAAAGTTCTACTTCCTTAATTTCTCTATCCCTCTTGACTACATCAAGTCTTCTAGCATCTAATTTATTGTACAATGATAGAAGAATTTCCTTCAAAATTTCTACTATGGCTTTCTTATATATATCTATGTGTAACAAAATTGCCTCTTCAATCTCATTATGCTCATTATCCTCTAAATATTCATAATAGATAGATACATTCTTCAAAATTCCATCCTTGGTTATTTCATCAATCAATTCAGCACAAGTCATTGAAGCCTTACCAGATTCTGTAGCATCATCACTCTTCTTGTTATCATTGTGGGTTTGAGGAGTGGATGTGACTGGTTTCCTCTTCTGAATATGTTTCCTTGCCGGAGGTGGGGGTGCAGTAGGTTTTGTTACTTTTCTCACAAGCTTCCTCCTTGGCTCCACCTTCTTCTCCTCTACTAGAGGCTGATTAGTTTTCTTTCTTTGTACCCTTCTGAATGCTAGAGGTTCATTATCCTCTAGATCAGAGTCAGAAGTGACATAAGAAATGAAATTTTTGGGCCTCTTTGCCTCAAGAGAACTAACCATTTCTATTTCCTTTATCGGTTTGGATCAAGAACCCAGTTCAGTGTCTATCTTATGGATTACATTTTGTACAAATGCAAACATCTTATCAATTTCCTTCTCTCTTCTTTTCCCGTCGAAGCCAATTTTGACTTCAAGAGCCTTTTCTTCAACAATACCAAAGTGTTTTGTCTTATCATCCAATGGAGCTTCAAGCAACATTTTTGCATAAAATTCAAAAATGCTATCATCCACTTCATATCCAAGCTCAGTGACCCATATGGTCCTAGGTTCTACTGCCTCCATAAGAGTTTCATCAGTCTTCACCATAAAATCAATGGAGTACTTCTCCACAATGTGCTTTGACATTCTTTCCCTTTGTCTCATATTTTCTTGAAATCTTTTGAAATAGCCCCAAAGCTTTTCATCCCTGTCAGTACCAAGACTAGTGATTACTTCCTTGATTTGCATACCTATCGGTATGTCATGAGCCCAATGCTTCTTCCCTAAACTGGGTAGCTCATTTATGAAGTAAAGTATTAAACAAACAATGAGGTTTCCAAACCTAAAAGTTCCTTTCTTAACACTCTTAATCTTTTCAAGATTCAACATTAGTTCACTTCTCAGCCATTCACACAAATCATACTTCTCATTATTCTTTAAAATCTAATAAGCAACATGGATGTAGGAACTAGCAACATAGTTCAATCAACTTGATTGAGTTACCTTATAGCCGATTATCATGCTGACAAATTTCACATCAGTGTCTTTGATGGTGCTAACCCTCATAGATCTTCCATCATGGGTTACGTCGGTGAGCTTCTCAACTGTAGTGGTGGAAATTTTCTTGCCAGGTTCCTATCTGACTTTGCATTAGTCGGTGACTGCTTGAATTGCTTCCTTTGTGATCATGTAGGGCCAATATATCCAGATCAACTCATTGTAAACCCTTCTTAGAACATATCTGATCACCTCATCTTTGAATTTCAGTATGTATAGGATACCAGTTAACCCTAGATCCTCGATGATCTTATATTATGGCTTGATTATTCCGGAGCTTCCCAGTATCACAGATTGATACATGCCCTTTATCTCTTCTATATGTAGATCCTCCAAGGTGCAATGAATAATTTTAAGATAACCGATGAACAACTGAGAGGGGGGGTGAATCAGTTGTCAATAGATTATAACTTTTAATCTACAATACAACCTTAAACTAATCAAGTACCGGTACAAACAAATGCCGATAGGAATAGATACAAATAAATAATACAACTTAACAATTAATCAGATAATCATAGCAAAGCAATCATACCACATAAAACCATGATTTTTATGTGGAAAACCTAGAAAGGGAAAAACCACGGTGGGAAGCCTACCCACAGTTAGATGATACTTCTACAGAAAGTATGTGTTACAATGAGGGGCCTATACTTGCAGGAAGGCACACTGCTTAGAGCGTACTACTCATTACAAAAAAGTCTCACTGACTATAGAGAGGCTACAACCTTCTCAAGATAAATGTACAACAATCTAATAGAGTGAACTGCTAGAAATAGCATCTACTATGCCTGATTACAGTCCCAGTTAATCTCAATTCTGGAGGACTAAATCCTCTTTTGAAACCAATTCGATCACCAATGATCAATCAACTCCTTTGCATGAATGATATTACAATATTCGCACATTACATTCCTTGACCATGACCTTTTTCAATAACCATGATACTTTACAAAGAGTTTCTACCTCTTATTTATACAAACCCTAAGGCCTAAACCAATTAGGTCAGCCACCTAAAGATATTACAATAATATTATTACATAATTCCTTATTAAAATGATATGTCATGTTGGCTTAAGACCAAAACTATAATAAAAAATCCATAAAACATCTCAAATCATCCAGGTAACATGTAGAGTACATGCTAGCATGATACTGGTCCATAATCTAGATAGGTACCAAACCTATTCTAGGCCCACTACACAAAAGCAATGTCTTCAAGCAATTTAAGCATGATCAACGAACATCTTTAGCATCTTGAAATCCTTGAAGAAGTTGCACCAACACCAATTGTGCATCTTGTCATGATTCCTCAATGAAAGCTCTATCGGTAAAGCCTTAAACCAATGTCAGTAAGGGTTTACCAGTGTGTATGATAGCATCCAATTATCAAGCCAATACCAACTGACCAAAACATTCTTATGGAGCATATAACACATGAAATCCAATATAGTTTATTGAACCAAACATGCTGGAAGTGCCAACCAGATAATCTCTTCTACTAGTAACACTAGATCTTATACCGGTAACTTGTCTGCCGATAACCATCCATATCAGCGAGTGTAAATCTGTCTGCCAGTAACAACTAGTGTTGACATCAATGCCACACATATCCATAGTGCCAACAATCTCCCCCTTTGGCATTGATGGAAACACTAGATGTGAAAAACATCTAAGTACTAAGAAATACCAAATGAGTCTCCTCCTGTGCAAGACAACCAGCAATCAATAGCTCTCCCCCAGTGAATGATATCTTTGTAAGTCTCTGAACAAATCTGTCTCCCCAATGTATACAACTTTTCTTTTATTTTTATAGCAATATCTCTCCCCCTTTGACATCAATGCCAGAAACCTAACAAAAGTATCAAAGCAATGATATAAACCTTTGAATCTCAAAGCTGACTACTCCCCCTGAGTAGTAGCACCATTCATCAGTGCTAGAATGGATAATGTTCCTGATAATGCATACCGGACTGATGACAAACTTCATCAATCAAGTCTCTGTCGGAGGAGCAGAAACCCCTAACCTATCTCTCAAGTATTCAAATGATTTCTTAGACAGTGGTTTAGTGAATATGTTTGTAATTTGTTCTTTAGTGTTCACATAAACCAATTTAACTTCCTTTGATTCTACCTTGTCCTTCAGAAAGTTATACTTTATTGAAATATTCTTAGTCTTAGAGTGAAATACCGGATTCTTAGACATGTCAATAGCTGCAGAGTTATCATAGTAGATAACTATCGGTTCACTACAATTTATGCTAATATCCTTCAACATTTGCTTCATCCACAAAACTTGAGTGCAATTAGTTGTTGCTGCAACATACTCAACTTCTACAGTAGATAAAGATATGCATGACTATTTTTTGCTTATCCATGAAACCAGTTACTTTCCAAGAAAGAAAGCTCCAATAGAAGTTCTTTTCATGTCATCAGTATCACCTGCCCAATCTGAGTCAGTATATGTACATAAAGTGAAATCATCATTTCTGAAATATCATAAGCTATATTCTATTGTTCCTTGAAAATACTGGAATATCCTTTTTACTGCACATTCATGATTTTATTTAGGATTACTTTTATATCTTGAAACAATACTTACTGCATTCATAATATCAGCTATAGTCTGAGTTAGATATAATAGACCATCAATCATAGATTTATACCTTGTCGAATTTACTGGTGAAGAAGTATCCTTGATAGATAATTTCTCACTTGTAGCCATAGGAGTACTTACCGGTTTGGAATTCTCCATACCAAACTTTTTCAACAATTCCCTTAGATACTTAGTTTGACAAATAAAAATGCCTTTGTCAGTTTGAGTAATCTGC
Source organism: Cryptomeria japonica (assembly GCF_030272615.1). Taxonomy (NCBI): domain Eukaryota; kingdom Viridiplantae; phylum Streptophyta; class Pinopsida; order Cupressales; family Cupressaceae; genus Cryptomeria; species Cryptomeria japonica. The sequence goes on along the minus strand of NC_081414.1, from coordinate 542,420,264 downwards.
AAACCTAAGAAAAATTTCATCTCACCAATCATGGACATTTCAAATTCATTTTTCATGTTGTTAGTGAATTCCATGCATAGTTTATCTTCTCCTCCAAAAATGATATCATCAACAAAAACTTCAATAATAAGAATATCATTATTGCTGAACTTATAATATAGATTACTATCAGCACTGCCTTTAGTAAAACCAAGCTTCAAAAGATATTTATCCAACCCTACATACCAAGCTCTAGGAGCCTGTTTCCAACCATATAAAGCTTTCTTCAATCTGCAAACCATGTCTTTGTCATCTGTCAGTGTAAATCCATCAAGTTTCTTAATTTAGACTTCTTCCTCAAGCTCACCATTCAAAAGTGCACATTTGACATCCATTTGATAAACCTTATAGTTCTTATAAGCTACATAGGCAAGAAATAGTCTAACAACTTCAATTCTAGCTATAGGTGCAAATGTCTCACCATAATCAATTCTTTCCATTTGAGAATATCCTTTACAAACCAATCTAGCCTTGTTCCTTATAACTTGACCATCCTCATTCAATTTATTTCTCAAAAACCCTTTTAGTTCCAATAACATTCTTATTTTTAGGCCGAGAAACTAAAGACCAAGTTTCATTCTTCTCTATTTGATCTAATTCATCTTCCATATACTTTAACCAATGTTTATCCTTACAAGCTTCAATAACAGTTGTCGGTTCAGCTTGAGAAATAAGACATACCTCTTCATTTTCTAGTTTTATTCTTGTCATTACTCCCTTATTCCTATCTCTAATAATTTGATCTTCAGAATGATTTAATCTTACATACCTTGGAGTCTTTTGAACTTCAGGTTCACCACTCTGATCATTAGTCACAATTGAATTTTCTGATTGTGCCGGTGTAACTATTCTAGCTTCCTGTACCAATTGAGGCATTGTTGGTTCAATTATGATCATTTCCACTGACAGTTCCCCTTCATATGATATAGAATGATTTATGTATTTTTCATCCACTTTCACATTAGCACTTTCCACAATTTTCTGCAATCTTTTGTTATAACATCTATATGCTTTTCTATGAATTGAATAACCAAGAAATATCCCTTCATCACACCTAGGATCAAACTTTCCAATTGAATCATCTCTTTTCATATAGCATTTACTTCCAAAAATTCTGAAATACTTAATAGTAGGTGTATGTCCAAACCATAGTTCATAAGGGGTCTTACTGATTTCACCTTTGATGTGAACTTTGTTGAATGTGTAGACTGTTGTACTCACTACTTCTCTCTAGTAGATATGAGACAATTTGGCTTCCATCATCACAGATCTAGCTGCATCCAAAATGGTTTTGTTCTTTCTTTCAAATACTCCATTTTGTCGAGGAGTCCTAGGTGCAGATAGTTGTCTCTTGATTCCATTTGTCTGACAATAACTGTTAAATTAATGAGAAGAGAACTCACCGCCATGATCTGATCTTAGACATTTGATTTTCAATCCATTTTCTATTTCAACCTTTTCTTTAAAGATATTGAATTTATCAAAAACTTCAGACTTCTCCCTCAGAAAAGTCACCCACATCATTCTAGAATAGTCATCAATAATCAACATGAAATACCTATCACCTTGAAATCTTCTAGTCCTTGCTAGACCACATAAGTCAGTGTGAATCAAATCAAGTACATCATTATATTTATCATGTATGCTTTTAAAAGAACTTCTGACTTGCTTACCCAATTGACATTCCTTTCATACTAGATTATGAGGCTTCATAATCTTAGGTATATCTTTAACTGCCTTAGTTGAACTAATATTAACAATACAATCAAAATTAACATGACACAACCTCTTATGCCATAGCCAACTCTCATCAATATGAGCAATCAAATATGTCTTATTACCAGTGTTCAAGTGAAAGATGTTACTTCCTGTCTGAATACCGATTGCAATCTCCAAACCATTCTTGTTAATGATTTTGCATTTTATATCCTTAAACTGAAGTTGAAAACCCTTATCAACTAATTGACCAACACTCAAAATATTATGCCTTAAACCTTCTACATAATAGACATTATTAGTGTTATGCTTGCCATCTAATGAAATAATACCTCTACATTTGATCATACATGCCTTGACATCTCCAAATCTGACTTGACCACCATTGTATTCTTGCAAGGATGGAAATTTCCTTTTATCTCCAGTCATATGATGTGAGCATCCACTATCAATTACCCATTCATTCTTATCTTCAACTTTTACTGCCAGGGCCTTCTCTTCATTTTTGATAGTCAGTTCTGGTTGATCTTCCTTCAAAGCATAGAACACCCATTCCTTTCCATTTCTAGATCCACTAGCTGAGTCTTTTGTCGGTTCATCTCCACAGTCATAAGTTACTCCTTCCTTATTTGCTATGTAGCAATGTTTGTTTTTCTTGAATCTATATCTGTTTGGGTTAGGCTTAAAAAATTTCTTCCCTCTTTCCTCAAATCTTGTATTCCTCTCAAGACATCTAGATGCAAAATGACCAATCTTATTACATGCAAAAAAATTAAAAGGTGCTATTCCTTCATACTTACTTCCAGTTGGACCTTTAGGTACTCTTCTAGCAAATAAGGCTTCAAGTTTCTCAAGCTCTTCATCTTCTTTCCTTATGTCTTCCAATTCTTTTGCATATAGGGATCTCCAATCATTTTTGCCAGTAGATGTTGATGATGATTCATGAAAAGCAAGTTCATACTTTACAACTCCAGAAGATATAAATTCTTCAAGCTCAAAAGAAGATAATTTCCCAATCAGAATGTCTCTGTTGACTGAAGTGTTTGCCATTGTTCTTAACTCATTAATTGCAGTTGCCTTCATCTTGTAAGCTAGTGGAAGGGCTCTCAATACTTTGGAAAGTATTTCATCTTCACTTAGAAATCCTCCACAACATTGAATTCCCATAAAAATCTCATTTACTCTTTCCATAAACACAACAATTCTTTCATTTTCTTCCATTTTCAAGTTTTCATACCTTACCTGGTAAGCATCAAGTTTAGCAATTATGATAGTAGGGTCACCTTCATTTAGAGTTTGAAATTTGTCCCATATAACCTTAGCCGATGATTTGTTAGTCAATCCCATGATCTGTTGATCAGTAAGTGCACACAAGAGGGCTTCTCTAGCTCTGCAATCATTTTTAATATTCTTGTCTAGGTTTGTAGGAGTAGGATTGCCACATGATGAATCATAAGGTGTGTATCCTTTCTCGATGGTCTCCCAAATATCCTTGCCAAGACATATAAGATAAGTCTCCATTCAAATTTTCCATATCCCATAATTTGCTCCATCAAGCTTAGGGATTTCTCTTCTGAAAATAGTTGTCGGTGGATTAGAAGTGTTAGCTTTCATAGGATCTACCTCAAGCAATTAAGTTTCTGCAAAAGAGGACCAAAGCTCTGATACCAATTGTTAGGATAACTAGTGAACAACTAAGAGGGGAGGGGTGAATTAGTTGTTAATAGATTATAACTTTTAATCCATAATACAACCTTAAACTAATCAAGTAACGGTACAGACAAATGCCGGTAGGAATAGATACTAGTAAACAATACAACTTAACAATTAACCAGATAATCAAAGAAAAGAAATCATACCACATAACAACATGATTTGTATGTGGAAAACCTGAAAAGGGAAAAACCACGGTGGGAAGCCTATCCACAGTCAGATGATACTTCTGCAGAAAGTATGTGTTACAATGAGGGGCCTGCACTTGCAGGAAGGCACACTGCCTAGAGCATACTGCTCATGACAAAAGAGTCTCACTAACTATAGAGAAGCTACAACCTTATCAAGATAAATGGACAACAATCCAATAGAGTGAATTGTTGGGAATAGCATCTACTATGCCTGATTACAGTCCCAGTTAATCTCAATGTCGAAGGACTAAATCCTCTTCTGAAACCAATCCGATCACCAATGATCAATCAAATCCTCTACCTGAATGATATTACAATACTTGCACATTACATTCTTTGACCATGACCTTTTTCAATAACCATGATACTTTATAAAGAGTTTCTACCTCTTATTTATACAAACCCTAAGGCCTAAACCAATTAGGCTGACCACCTAAAGATATTACAATAATATCATTACATAATTCCTTATTACAATGATATGCCATGTCGGCTTAAGACCAAAACAATAATAACAAATCCATAAAACATCTCAAATCATCCAGGTAACATGTAGAGTACACACTAGCATGATATCAATCCATAACCTAGATAGATACAAGACCTATTCTAGGTCCACTATGCCAAAGCAATGTCTTCAAGCAATTGAAGAACGATCAACAAACATCTTTAGCATCCTAAAATCCTTGAAGAAGCTGCACCAACACCAATTGTGCATCATGTCATGATTGCTTAATGAAAGATCTACCGGTAAAGCCTTAAACCAGTTTTGGTAAGGGTTTACCAGTGTGTATGATAACATCCAATTATCAAGCCAATACCAGCTGACCAAAACATGCTTATGGAGCATATAACATATGAAATCCAATATACTTTACTATTCCAAACATGTCGGAAGTGCCAACCAGATAATCTCTTCTACTGATAACACTAGATCTTATATCAGTAACCTGTCTGTCGGTAACAGCTAGTGTTGACATCAATGACAAAACATCAATGCCACACATATCCATAGTGCCAACAAATATATGCCCTTACATCTTCAACATACATCACATCGTCAAGAACCATAGAGAATGCACCCACAAAGTCTTGTTTCTTAGCTATCTGGAGAACTTCCTTGAAAATGGGTCTTAGCCTATCCTTAACTTCAACAATGGTGGGATTTGCAATGAAAGTAGGAGCAGATGAGATGGATGCCATTTTGAATAAATACCTAAAAATGATCGTCGATGTGAAGACTTGATTGCTTCTCAAATGATTGCTGGAAATCCTTTTAGAATGCATTTGCTCGCTCTTAATCGCTTGAGATTCGCCTTTCTTTTGCTCTAGATTTCTCAAATGCTAGGTGAGTGAAAATGAATTCACTTTTTCCTTTTATCAGTGAGTAAACCCTAATCCTTCATTGTCATAAATGCTTCATGATGTACCCGATCGGATGTCAGTTTCACAGTCTTATGTTGGGTAAACCTTCATCAATGATTAAGACAACTTTCCAGATCTCTTTCAAATATCCTCTAGGGAATATGCAAGATTTACAATAGATTTGCCAGCTCCTAAGGCATATGCCTCAATTACTTGTGGAATTTCCTACTGGTGCAAGAATTCTATGTTCTACCGATGGAATTACCGGTGTAGATCCATCTCCACTTGGTTCTTCAGGATTTCTAACCCATCTCTTGGTGCGATCTTGTTGTATTTCATCTACCTTCTACTTTCCTTTCTCATTTGCTTTATCATTGCTAACCAGTTGAGTCTTTCTTCTACAGTACTTAGCAATATGACCTATTTTGTTGCATGCATAACATGTAACATTGTTCTTTTGAATTTCTTTAACATATCTGGTGTCATTCCTTGACCTACATTGATTAGCCAAATGACCAAACTTTCCACATGCATGACATTTGATATTCATTCTGCAATCTTTGTATTTATTACCATATTTATTGCAATTTGTACATTGACCGGGAATAGAATTGTAGTTTTGATTTGCTCTATTTATACATTGTTTATCCATATGCCCAAATTTATTACAAACAAAGCATCTACCATTGAATTTATAAGAATTAGATTGCCTTACCAGTTCCTCTGGTCTAATGAGTTCTGCATACCGATTGTCTGATCTTCATTTGCAGTACTAGAGCTTTCACCTTGTACAAATCCAAGTCCTCTAGAATCATCATTCTACCTTTGTCCTTTGAATAAGTCATCCAACTATTCAACACTAATCCTAAATTTTTCTTTATACTCACTTGCAATAGTCAGATCATCTCTCAGAGTACTTATTTTTCTTTCAAGCTCTTGTTCATTATTCTGAGAGTGTACCAAATCAGTTCTCAACAGATTATTCTCATGAGTCAATCTACCACATTCATCAATTTTTTTCTTCAGAGATATAACAAGATTTTCTTCCTTCTTCTTTTTGTCCTCAATATCTTTTGATAACCGCATAGTCAAGTCTTGCATTTCATTCTTCATGAGCATGTTTGTTTGACTCAGTTTCTGACATTGCTCCTTAAGTGCATTTTTCTCTTCATCATCCTAGTTTTGCAAAAGTTCCTTTCTCTTGGCTTGAGAAAATGATAACCTTTCTTGTAGGACAAGAATGAATTCATTAGTAGAATTTAATTCATTTTTCAATTTTAAATTCTTCATCCTTTTAGCATCATAATCCTCAGGAGCCATCTTAAGTTGCTTCTCCATAGCCATGTTCAATAATTCCAGTTTTAGGATCTTCCTCAAGTTGTTAAACTTCTTCCGAGGAAACAAGCTTTGATACCAATTGTTGGGATCCAAGAACACTGAGAGGGGTGCTGAATCAGTGTTATGTCGGTAAGATATGATTTTACCTTTTTATAAAATACATATATAAACCAGTAAACGAAGAAACATATAACTTGAAGCAAATAAACCATCCACATAAATGAACACCATAACACACAAAATTTATACATGGAAAACCTCAAAGAGGAAAAACCACGATGGGATTTGTGACCCATAATATCAGGTCACTAGAAATATGAAAGATATTACATAAAATGGGGGCCTACACATGCAGAAAGGCACACTTCCTAGAGCACACTACTCATCACAAAAGAGTCTCACTGAATACAAGCTTCTACTAAAATAAAACAATAATAATGAACTCACAAAATACATCTGCTATGCCAAAAAGAGTTCTGCTTTGTACCAGTTCATAAACCTTTGAACACTTCTACTAGTATCTCCTCTCCTCCAAGAATGTTTTCCAAACTATCTACAGATCATTGCATGATATAACATTTGCATACAAATGATCTACATACATATACTTCACATTATACTATCTCCTATATCCTTATTCCAATCTATCTCATCTATTTTTATAATGACCTTAACAAACTGACCTATATACCCTTCACAAATAATATGCCATATGTCGGCTTACAATGCATTACAAAAGATATACAACATCGACCTTAATAATTATAAAAGTATTTTACAAATAAAACCTCCTTTGGGTCCAAGACTGATGTCGGTTTTACTGAAGTGCTAGATGTTGGTGCTGGTGCCGGTGTAACCCTGGATTCTCCAATGTCGATGTCTATTGGGGAATGCCTCCTAATGCTAGTGTATGCCAAGTTACCATGTTGCCATTTTTCCATCAATGACAACATATGAATCCAATGAGTCTCAATTGCCAATAGAATCATCTCCTCCACTTCCACTGGGTTAATTAGGTATGCTCAGACCTGTGGAGCCAGGTGGAGTCAATACCTTGTACCTACAATTTCCTGTGTCACCGAACCACGCATATATATATATATATATAAACTCGACAAACACACTGATGAAGAAGAATTGTGACTTCTAGTGTATCACCGAAATGAGTGACGAAAAATCATCTCCTCGCACCCCATACACTTCCTCACAATATGACGACATATACATAAAGAAAATCACACTTGAAGCAAATGGGTTAGTCCATCACTAGCAACACATAAATAAACTTAACATTTTATAATTTATAAATACAAGTCATAAATAGTGTTTACAACTACTCATCAATAAGCAATAATGTATATTCTTATTCATCAAATTGCACTTCGAAGCATCATAAAAAAATTAAACATCACATTCACAATAAATCAACCATTCATATAAGCCACTGAAAAGTCAACCTTGGTCAATGAGGTCAAAAAGGGTCTAAATAGGGTAGGGTACTTGAAACAGTCACCAGTGAGGAGGGACCTCAAGGAGATCAATCTGGATAGGTCAACAAGAGTAACACATTGGAAACACACAGATATGATGGAGGCAATGCAGAACAAATAGTTTTATTGCATGAAATTTGATTACATCCAACCGGTCACAACCGGGTTACAACATACCGGCTCACAGGCCTAGTAGAATAGGTCACAACTGAGACCTTCAATTGAAATATCTATCTTCTATGCACAATCTAGCTACTTGATTCTCTTTTTTGTTACATTCTAAATCATAATTACAAACATTTATATCGATCCAAAATATTTAGTTGGCCCAAAAGGGATCAAAACCTGAAGAACAAGACCTAACATGAAAATAACAAGGTCAGCTTCTACCAATAGATTCCTCCAAAAAATCCAAAGGATGAAACGTAGATCACAGGAAAAAGGTCAGTCACATGCCAAGGAACAACGAAATCAATGCCCAAGGCTCCATAAGCTTTGGAATGGGTTTCAGTAGATCACCAAAATAGGTCTCAAGCAACCAGTAACAATGGAACAACGGGTAACAAGAAACTGTCATGGAAATCAGTAACAATATCTTGCTAGAAAGTGATCCAAGTGTGATGCAGTTTGAAAGAAAGAAAGATGATCATGTCTTCAAGTATAATCCAACTCCATAGGATCCAGTGAGCCAAAACCAGGACACACAAAAAATAAAATGTTTTTGGTCAAGATTGCTATGAACCGTGAATGCTCTTGTATCAGACATCGGAGGTTAATGAAAATTGAGCCTCTCCCTTTGTCAGAGTCAGAGGGAAACCAAGGTAGTCTACCTTTTCTTGAGGAATCCAAGATGAATCTTCAACTCATCTATCCTTCCACTTCACAAGATATTCCTTATGCTAACTATTCCGGGTACTACACCCAATCCTACTATCCAAAATATCTTCAATCTAATCTAGTTTCTTCCAGGATAACTATTTTTCAAAGTCTACAACATTGTTCTCATTGAATTTTGGTTTATGGTACTCATAGATATCGACAATGTTGAATATAGGTGAAATACTTAGACTATCTGGTAGTTCCACTTCATATGCATTTCTAGAACTGAACTTCCTCAAAATCCTACAGGGTCCAAACTTCTTCATCTGCAACTTATTATAACTTCCAACCGGGAATCTCTCTTTTCTTAGATATACCATCACCTCATCGTCAACTTCAAGTTCCTTATGTCTCATCTTCTCATTTGCCTTCTCCTTACATTTGTTGTTCATGTCTTCCAAATGTTGTTTAACCTGAATATGCAATGTTGCCATGTGATCTGCAAAGTCTTTTTCTTTTGAAATTCTTTGGTCTTCACTACTAACATCTCTTAATTCTGATATTCCTCTAGGATGCACTCTGGTAACAATCTCAAAAGGTATTTTCCAATTCTTCTATTCACTGAATTGTTGTAGGAAAACTCTTCTTGTGCAAGGATCAAATCCCAACTTTTAGTTTTATCTCCCACTAAACATCTCAACAAATTTCCCAAACTTTGATTAACAACTTATGTTTGTTCATTAGTCTATGGATGAAAAGTATAATTGAACTTCAAATCTATCTGCATCTTCTTCCAAAGCGTTCTCCAAAAATAGCCAACAAACTTAGTGTCTCTATCTGAAACTATGCTCTTAGGTAATCCATGCAATCTCACCACTTCCTTGAAAAATAGGTCTACTACATGTAATGCATCTAATGTCTTCTTACAATGAATGAAATGAGTCATCTTCAAAAATATATCCACTACCACAAATATAGATTCATTCCCTCTCGGTGTCTTAGGCAATCCAAGTAAAAAATCCATGCTTATATCCTCCCAAGGTCTCACTAGTATTGCCAAAGGTTTATACAATCCCACATTCTAACTACTGCCTTTTGCAACTTGAAAAAATCTACAACTCTGCACATATCTCTTAACATCCTTATGAATATGGGGCCAAACGTATTGCTCACTCACCAATGCAACTGTTTTGTCAATGCCAAAATGTCTAGCTAGTCCTCCACTGTGTTTCTCCTTTATCAGGTTCTCTCTCATGGAACTCTTAGGTATGCACAATTGAACTCCTTTGAATAACATCCCATCCTAAATGAAGTAATCCAACCACTTGCTTCTATCTACCATAACCGGTTCTCTACATGCTTTCCAAGGTTTTGCAAAATCTGGGTCTTCATCATACAAGGTCTTCAAATCTTTAAAACCTAATATTGTCACTCTCATCTCTATCAAAAAATTCCTTCTCCTACTCAATGCATTAGAAACGCTATTAGATTTTCCACTTCTATGCTTTAAGACAAAGGTACAACTCTGCAAGAATTCTACCCATCTCATATGTCTCTGATTCAACTTACTCTGACTGTTCAAATACTGCAAAGCTTGATGATTTGTATACAACACAAACTCCTTAGGCAACAAGTAGTGTCTCCATTTCTTCAAGGCTTGAACTATGGCATAAAATTCCTGATCGTACACTGAAAATCTCTTCCGGGTGTCATTCAATTTCTCACTGAAATAGGCTACTTCTCTCCCTTCTTGACTCAAGATTGCTCCTATTGTTGTTCCACTTGCATCACAATCTACTTGAAATATTTTATTGAAATCTGGTAAAGCTAACACAGGCTGCTCAGTTACTTTCTGCTTAATAGTTCAAAACTTTTGTTTGCTCTGGTGGTCCACTTGAATTCCTTCTAATCTCTTATCATGGTCTCAGTCATACGGTTACAAACTAAACTGAAATTTACGATAAACTTCTAGTAAAAACTAGCCAATCCATGAAATGATCTTACCTCCCCAATGCTTTTTGGTATAGGCCACTCAACAATGGCTTTCACTTTCTCAAGGTTCATCTTCAAACCATCCTCAGATATCACAAATCCTAAATAGACTAAATCATCCTTCATGAAAGTACACTTCTTGATATTGATCAACAACTTTTCTTCTCTCAACCTCTGCAAAACTTTTCTTAACTGCAACAAATGCTCCTCTTTTGTCTTATTGAAAATCAGAATGTCATCCAAATGCACAATAACAAACTTACCCAATAATTTCTTCAATACCTCATTCATCAGCCTCATGAAGGTACTCAGTGCATTAGTCAATCTAAAAGGCATCACCAACCATTCATACAGTCCTTTATTTGTCTTAAATGTTGTCTTCCACTCATCACCTTCTCTAATCCTAATCTAATGATATCCACTCTTCAAATCTATCTTTGTAAAGTATTTTTCTCCACTCAAATAGTCCATTATGTCATCCATCCTAGGAAAAGGAAATCGGTATTTCACTGTGATCTTGTTTATTGCTCTTGAATTGGTACACATCCTTCATTATCCATTCTTCTTAGGTGCTAATACTATGGGTACTGCACAAGGGCTTAGACTCTCCCTAATCAAACCTTTCTTCAATAGCTCATGCACTTGTCTATTCAAATATTTATTCTCTGCCAGTGTCAATCGGTGTGTAGCTTTGTTAGGAAAACTAGCTTTGGGAACCAAGTCCATGCAATGAATAATACTCCTTATAGGTGGCAATCTATCAAGTACATTATCTAAAATGATGTCCTCATATTTTGTCAGCAAATCTCTTCTCTTTCGGGTGCTCTCCTTCCGGTTTCGATTTCTCAGTCTTCTTAGGAATTAAGGCAAAACACACATTCTCATGTCTCAATCCATCCATGAATTTCCTTCCATCTACTAAACAAATTTTGGCATTCGTATAGACTTCATTCTTCAAATGTTCCACCAAAGGTAACAAGGTTTGTTTTATCCCATTGGACACAATAGTGTATGTATTCTTCCTCCCATCATGTATTGTCTATCTATCAAATTGCCAAGGTCTACCCAACAAAAGATGACAAATATCCATAGGCATAATATCACACAAAACTTCATCATGAGAATTTCTAATTTTTAATTTCACCAAACATTGTTCACTTACTAACAACTTATGTTCATCTTGAATCCATGCTATCTGATAAGGCTTAGGGTGTTTCAATCTCTCTAATTTCAACTTATTCACCATCTCTTCTGAAACAAGATTACCTAAACTACCACTATCAATAACAACTTTACAACACTTACTAGATACCTTACATCTGGTCTTGAACAGATTCTTCCTCTGCAAGGGATCTTCATCGGTATGACACAAAGCTCTCCTCATCATCAACAATTCACCATCTTTCAGTTTATTGTCTGATCCAATGTGGTTTTCTTACACCACTACCACTTTTATGGTAGCCTCTATCTTCTTACACTCAAATGCACAATGTCCTTCTCCTCCACACTTAAAGAAAGTTCCTCTAAATGTCCTCCATTCTGGTAACCATCCGGTTCTCTCCTCCAGTAGAAATTTCTATCATCCTTCCGGTATGAATTACCTTCTTTTCTCACTTCCTTGTCCTTGTTCTGATCTGTATTGGTTCCTCTTCCTCCTTGAAATATTCCTTTGGCAAATCTTCCACCTCTACCTCTCTATCTCTACTTGTATTTTGTTCAATCTCTTTAGCCTTTAGGGCATACTGGTAAGCCTCTTCAACGCTTTCCAATTTGATCATACTGAGTTCATCTTGTATAGACATCCACAATTCATTCAAGTATCTTGCAACTTGTTCAATTTCATCATCAACATGTCCAGATCTAATGTTCAACTTGTAAAATGCTTCAGTGTACTCCTTCACACTAGATTCCTTCTATCTTGGATTCTACAGCTTCTAGAACAAATCCACTTGATAATTTGTGGGCACAAACTTTGACTTCAATTTATCAATCATTTGATCCCATGTCTTAATCTTTTCTTTACCTCTTCTTTGTCTATCAACTTACAATTGTTCCCACCAAAGAGATGCATGACCTTTCAACCGAGTACAAGTATATTTCACCTTCCTCTCTTCTATAGTGTTTTCAAAATCAAAATACTTCTCCATCTCAAAGATCAAATCCATCAATTTATTCGAATCTAACTTCCCATTCTATTCTGGTGGGGTAAAATGAGGTTTAGTGTTTTCCCTACTCAAAACCCTTAAAAAAATTCATCCGGATCAACCACCAGTAGGTTCACTTGTTCTATCAGGGCTTTTTCTCCTTCATCTTCACTTACATCTTCAATATATCGGCCTCTTCTTTGGGCTGTCTCCATGGCTTCTAACTAAGCTACTATTCCTTGCAGCATATCCATCACAACAAGGTTTGCATTCCCACGCACTCCACCATTACTAGTTCATCTTCATGCCATCAATTCATAGTAGTCCTCTACAATTGTAGGTCAGATCCGTAATCCACCACCCTACAACAAGAATTTCGGGCATGCAACCTCCAGAATGAAACTTGACTCTGATACCACTTGAAGCAGTCATTAGTGAGGAGTGATCTCAAGGAGATCAATCCAGACCAGTCAGCAAGAGTAACACAACAAAAATACATAGATATGATAGAGGCAATGCTGAGCAGATAGTTTTATTGCATAAAATCTTATTACATCCAACCGGTCACAACTGGGTTACAACATACCGACTCACAAGCCTAGTAGAATAGGTCACAATTGGGACCTTCAATCAAAATATCTATCTTCTACACATAGTCTAGCTACTTGATTCTCTTGTTTATTACATTCTAAAGCATAATTACAAACATTAACATCGATCCAAAGGATTTAGTCAATCCAAAAGGGATCAAAACCCGAAGAACAAGACCTAACATGAAAATAACAAGGTCGGCCTCTACCAATAGATTCCTCCAGAAAATCCAAAGGATGAAACGTAGATAGCAGGAAAAAGGTCGATCACACACCAAGGAACATCGAAATCAACACCCAAGGCTCCACAAGCTTTGGAATGGGTTTCGGTAGATCACCAGAATAGGTGTCAAGCAATCGGTAACAAAGAAACAACGAATAACAAGAAACTGTCATGGAAATCGGTAATGATATCTTGTCGAAAAGTGATCCAAGTGTGATGTGGTCTGAAAGAAAGAAAGATGATCAAGTCTTCAAGTAGAATCCAACTCCACAAGATCTGGTGAGCCAAAACTGGGACACATAGAAAGGAAAACTGAAACTACAAACATAAAGCAAAACAAAAAGGAAATTGTTTTTGGTTGATGCAAGATTGTTGTGAACTAGGGATGCTCCTGCATTAGTACTACATTCTCTCCCTCAAGGTCTGACTTACTCTTGGAAGTCATAAGTCTAGGATGGAACAACAAGGACACCTAAGTCATTGCACTCACATATCATAACTGAAAATCATAACTTATCTTAAGGAGAATGCAATCCACAACATCAATACACTAATGTATAGAAATTAACATCCAAGTTATCTAACTTAACATAAATATTTCCTACCTTTCCTAAATCAAATAGTTAACATTGAACAATCTTCCTTTTACTTTCCTTAATTATGTAAATCAATGCATTAAAAGAGTTACAACAAGATGTGTAATCTTTAATTACCTAGTTTAAACATACTAACACCTTATTTAGCATCTAGGAACTACTATTCCAACATACCTCCATACAAGAAAAGATCTCCTACAGAAATCCTTATTCAAAAATATACATATCATTTTGAACAAAGCATCATCACTTAGTCTATCCAAACATGGAAACATTTATTTTACATCAATAAGCATCATAAAGATGTTATTTACATATCTACTACAATATCCTAATTATACACACTTCCTGCATTACCAAGTTAAGCACAACATACTCTCATATATAACTCTAAAATTCAGTCATAACTATTATTTCATACTGCCTCTAAGGTACATAATTCATACACATTAATCGAATAAAGGTTCATGGTGCAAAATCATATCAATAGCAACACCAAAACATAACTCCTAAGGCAAGATATAGCTTCATACGAAGGAAGAAATGAATATAATTACCCACATCCAACCATCTAATATCTACTTAATTTATTTAGAACTCATGTAGGCTTTTCAAACACTCAACGAGACAATAAGTCTACAGATCAAAAAAATTTATCTAAAATTTATCACACAATCTATTAGGTCCAGTTCACACTTCTTCCTATTACATCTTATAATTTAGACGATTACAAACCAATTTCATCAAAGAAAATACACTTATTTCCTAACTAATCTCATTATTTATTTAGATACCTCATTATGCCTAGAATCACTCTTTGTGATGTTCTCCCTTAACACACTATCAGAGGTTCAAGTGAACATGATATATATAACACTTAACTCATAGCCAGGGCTAGCTAATACAAACATTCAAAATGACCACCAGAGATCTCAAAAGAACGTCATCTAAATGATGATCACCAAATATGATGATAAATAAGAAAAATATCGGCAATTTAAAAAATCAACAAAATTGAAAACACGACAAGTGTCAAATTTAAATAAAAAGGAATGAGAATTTAGTGACTATTTTGTCATAAGAAATTTCAAAAGAAAGTGCTAGCCCTTTAGCCACAAAACACAAGTCAAAAGACAGTCAAAACACTGTCGCAATAATAATTATAAAAAAAAACACAAAACAAAGTGACCATTTTCAGCCACATCATAGGGAGTAACCACTACACTACATCCAAGATCACACGTCTCGAGTGCGTAAGAGAATGAATAATAGATACTAAGGCTATTAGACTAAGTACTATACTTTAATACCATACAATCTTAATTTTCACAAGTGTGATCACCTTCCCAACATTATCATTTATTCATATTACTAGAATTCACAAATCAAATAAGGTAAGTAACATATTTTCTATATTTTCACTAACCAAATACTATATTCTCATAGATCCTAACAATTACACAAAATTTTTGTGAAGCTAGGAATTCTATATTCTTTTTTTCAATTACATCATTTAATAGCATTTATTTAATCTTCATAACTAGATAGAAAGAGAAGGGAGGGGATTTTCATTAGTCAACCAATTCACACACATGCACATAAACCAACAAGATCACATAAGTAAGACTAGATTTCTCCCTATATGCCTATCACCCTTATTGTACCATTTTTCATTCTATTGTTGATACAAAAGAATGCAAATTGGCTTATCATGATATTTCCTTACATTAAAAATGTCACTAATGTCTTAGTTTCCAAATGAGAATAATAAAATACAATCTTTCCTTACATGCTAACTTTTGTAGCGAAACCACTCACTACTCTTAATTGATATAAACATGTCATTAACTATGACCATTCATTGAATGTCAAAACATGAGGAGATGATGGAAAATTGAAATTACCCATTAACTAATATAGGGTTATGTAGGTACATCATACACGTTCTACATTTACACATCCTATTTACATTCTATTTGATATGCCCACTACAATTACATTATTGTACTATTCTTACAGGTCATTATCCGAGTTGGTCATGGAAAATACACAATGAAATCTTTAACAAAAACACATCCAATTCCTTTCTATACCACTATAACATAATCCTTTTACCCATCCAGGATATCTTCTAACATTCAAGTACACACTAATCTCTCCAAGATTCACATAAGCATTTTAGGAAATCACAACATTCGTTCGCAACAAGAAGATATACACATCCACAAGTACACAAAATACAAATATTTTAATTTTCTATAGAGAAAGAGGAAGAAATACATCTAATTCACAATAAATATGCACTCAATAGTTTCTATACAAGCTCTCATAATTACGACACTAAGTACAATTACAAGTATAACACAAGTATATGATCATACTTTCAGTCTTAAGACAATGCATTATTCAACCTACTAATCTGATCTAAATAGTATAATATTAGTTAAGAAGGTACATCCAATTATCTCTGAAAATGAGAGTAATTGTAGACCTAAACATCTTACAAGAAAACAACACACTCTTCATAAAACAACAAGCACTATTCATGAATCAGGAAGAGTAAGAACTGACTACACATGTTACACTCATTTAGGGTTTTTAGAAAGAGTGAGAAAAGAAACAGAGCACAAAACATCTAAGATATTCAAGATCCCGAGCATTAATCACAAGCATACATCAAAGAGACAAGCATACAATGAAAAAACTATGTACTACACACCAAACTAAGGGCACAAGTTACACCAGAGATCCCAATGTTTGCAAACCTAGCTCTGATACCAAGTGTAATGCCCCACCAAGAAACCCTAAAGGAAACAACTACAAACACTAGAAAAGAGTGCAAAATATATTTTTCTAAATAATAAGAACACATTAACGTAAAAGAGAAACATTGCAATTGAAGTTGCACATGCAGAAGACTAACACAAACTCCTAAAGCGTTTCCCAACGTGAATTGCTTAATTAACTAATCTTTCCTTAAGGTCAATTAATCCATTTAAGATATACATTTAATTATTATAATTAAAGATAGAAATCTTAACATCTAAATCACATCATAATATGTTTCTTTTACATTGCTGGGATAACTTAGTAGTACAATTGCACTTATTACAACAAGTCACATATAAATTACATAATGATTACATCAAATTACAACTACCATGAAGGCATACAAATAACATGATACAACAAACCACATAAGGGTCCAAGAGATACAAAAATGATCTGAGGAAATAAAGAGGTTCCAACTAGTACAATGGAATGAAATGAATCCAAGAGAAACATCTAGAACACCTATGAAGCTAATCCCTCACAAGAAGGCATGAACAAAATACCCAATGGAAAGTGGCACTACCACCCAACCATGTGGCCTAAAAAGGAACCACCCCTCCGTGCTAGGAGATAGTATTAAGGCCCCCAAGAAAGCCACACAAAGCATCACATGGTCTAACATGTATATCAGGTTCTCACACAAGACATAAGCATACATATATGACTCTCACAAGAGTGCTCCAAGTAAAACCAACACATGAATACACACTAGTGAACATAAGAGAAGAGTGTCATCGCATAGCTAGTATGGGTTATCCTGGTAGGCTTCCATAGGCCCCAAACCCCATCCTGGGTTATCCTGGTAGCCTCTCCCGAACCCTTCGTCCCCATACATGACTCATGCAGACCCAACAAACCTTTCATGAAGACAAGGTTGTTGGTTTGCCATTCCAGGCCTTCCCATTGCATCTTGAGCCTTTTCTAGCACTCAACCATGAGCGGGGCACAATTAATAGTGATCAGTGTTTGAAGCCCAAACCCAGTTAATTAATTATCACTTATTACGCAACTTCCAAGGGGTTATCCTGGTAGCCACTTTGGGCCCTGAACTCCACTTAGAAGCCACTCTTCCTTATGACACTACACAGCCTCCAAAGAACCCTAAGGAAAATCAAAAAAGTCAAATAACAACAAACCTAAAGAACGATTTGATTTAACAAACCTTCTACCAAGGTTAAACCACTAGAGGTGTGAAATGAACAACTGGTCTATCCACAAGACGAGACCAAAACCACAATAAAACAAGTACGACCACAATTAAAAACTCAACCAAATCAATTTGTAAGGTATGATTACATTCAACAACATTCTATCATGACACAAACATGAATCTTTCAAATCAACACCAAAATTCATCAATTAGAGTACATACTCAACAGGTACCACTTGCACTCTAAACACATCCATGTTAAGGAATCACAAAGATTACCCAAAATATAATTAAAACAAATGTTATCTAATTGCAGCTCTTTCAATAACTGACTCTTTCACTTTAGGAAAATCCATTATAGGGAATAACACATAAAAAGGGTATAAGTAAACATGCACCCAAATAAACTTGCTCAATACTTGATTTTAAACCATACACCTTAAAAAGAATAGCAACAACTCATAGCCTAAATAAACCATCATTTAAAAAAATATATATAATTATTTCAATTTAAGCCAATTTGGCTATAACAAATACCATTTGAATTAGAATTTCAAGTTAATGAAAATAACATTTAAAATACTTTTGAAAACTAAATTCAATATATAAATCAAAATAATCCTTTTCAAATAAAAGTCATATCGACTTAACATAATTGATGGCTAACAATATAAACTTCATTTTCACAAAATAATCTACGATTGCATCTAATCGATCTTTAACATTTAATTTTCCATACTACTAATTTTCAGAATACATATTATAAATATATTTACTTATTAAAATTTGAAATCCAAAAAATTATTTTAAAAATCCAATATCCGCTAAACCTCTTATTAATTTAAAAATTATAAAATTACACTCACACACAAATATATATATATATATATATATTTTTAAACAATGCCAAATTGTACTGCATGCTTGTTTTTGGGTTTACGACATATACCATAGTTTGAGGAGGAGGGTTTAACCCCCCCAACCACTGCGTGGTGGAATGGGGTTCTCCCCCCACCCCCACGGTTGTGGTGAGGAGGCACCACAATGTGGTATCTCTCCCCACCACGGTGGGTCAAGAGGCACCATGTTGTGGTGCCCTCTTCCCATGTCATGGGGTTGGGGATGCACAATGCGAACCCCCCTCCCTCTCCAATGTTATTTTTTTTCATTTCTTTTTTTTTGTAAATTTTTTAATTTAAAAATCCTCTCTGTTATTTAAAATCAACAGAGGTGTATTAATTTTTTTAAAATTAAATTTACTTTTTCCAACAGAATTTCAAAATGAAGTTTTAGGGTGCAGTTTTCCAACAACAACCTATAAACACTAGTCCTTTGCCCAGGAACAGTGTATGGACTTTTTGCAAACCAATTTAATGGTGAAACACTCATAATATTTAATCAAAAGGTTAAATCCAAGTTTCAAATACCCAAATTTCAAAGACACTTCACAAACCAATTTTTTTTTCTTTCCAACAGAAATTAAGAATTTTTCAAAACCCCAAGAACCAATTTTGCCCAAAAGAGAAGGAATAAACTTCTTCCCACTTCACTAAATTCGGATTGAAACCAGACAAAGAAAGGAACAAATAGTTACACATTCATAGAAATGTTTTTTTAAAGAAAAGCAAACAAAAGAATCAGGTAGCCAACCAACAAAAGCATTCCTGGAGGAAATTTGAGAAGAGTCATCCCAGTCCTCCCAAAATTTGCCAAGTTTCACTCAAAACCCTCAAAATCACCAGAGCAAGAATTTTTTTCCAAAATGAGGAAAATAATTTCCCTTTTTCTCCAATTTTTCCCAATAATAAAGCCCTCTTTTTCAAAAATCTCCTTTAGCCAGGCATAAATTCATTTTTTCATTAAACTTGAAAAATCTAATTTCATTTTAAAATATTTGCATGACTAAATTAAAAAAACAATTCTGTTATTATTTTACTTTTTCTTTTCAACACAAAAGTCAATAAATAATTTAATAACTAATTACTAAAAATCAACTTTTTTTCTCCTTTATTTTTTTTCATAGCAATTGCTCAAACCATAATATAATTTTCACTAATAATTCAACATTCACTCTAACTAGACTATTAAGAATAATCGATTATCTAATTAACCACAAAAATGATCTTAATTTAATTTATTCTTAATTCCATTTAATAAACACAACACACATTAATTATTAATAACCATACGGTATTAATAATCAATTACTCAGTTTGGCCCCTTTCCACGATGTCCTAGGGTCATGACTTTTCTGCATGTGCTTCAAGTTGTTGTCGATTTGGACTTAGATTTAATGGTTCCTATTATGCGTTGAGATATTGTACAAACCTTGCTGAGTGTCTGAATTTCAACTTACATAGTAGTAGAGTGGTGGTCCAAGGGGTAACTCAAGACTCACTGAGATATAGGAAAGTGTCTCATTGAGCTCTGAGTGGTGTTATCTTTCATAAAGGTAGTGTTTACTAGAATACTCAGTGAGATGTTTCAAACCCCTCGCTGAGTCCCAAGTCTTATGGATGAAGCATGAGAGTCAAAGCACTTAGATCTTGGTAAAGTTTTCTTCGTTCTTGAGTGAGCCTCTGAGGAGGTTGACGACAAGATGATACATGGAATAACTCGACACTAGCTAAGATGTTTCCCCTCTCCTAAGAGAGTTCCTAAGTAAATGACCAAATGGTGCCCTGGCTGTAGATAAAGAGTTCATTGTGTCAACTTGGGACTCAAGGAGACTTATTTTGGTATTTCAATGAGTGTCTCAGAAAGGAAGAAGAGAGTCGATGAAGTTGAAACCAAGAATCGTTAACATACTCAGTAAAGCTCTAGATGACTCTCATCAAGCTCACATTATAAAATCAAGGAGATTAAAATATTGTCGATGGTTGTCAATGCTTTTTATCAATGGATAAGATTAGAGGAGTAGCATGCATAAGTGTCGACAAAGCAATAAGTTGAGATTGCAAGATATATGGCCAAAAAAAAAGAAGATCTCGATGAATCGTATACATAAGATCATCACCAATGTAGATAATCAAAAGACCTTACATGTGATAAGCTTGAGAAAGAGTTGCAGTGGCTTGAAAAGTTACATGGGTACAAGTGATGGATTATTCTTGAAGCAATAATTGAAGTGGTAGTTAAGTAATCATAGTGGATAAGTTTAGAGCATTTGAAAGGACAAAAAGTAGAAAAGATGTTTTATATGCATGGTGCAGTGTGTTTGGCTATATTTAGAGATTTTGAATTTAGAAGCATCAAGTTTTTCCTCAAGTCAATGACTGATGAGTTGGTCAAGCAGATTTATAAGTATTTCCCTCTATGCTTGTTTGAGAGTAGTTTCAGAAATGGAGTGCCTATGTGCAAAAATAGACCATGTGCTTACAAGATGTAAGTTCAATGACATCGAGTAGAGAATGTTACAATAAACTACTATATAGCTAAAGAGATATTGAAATTGTAGGAGGTAGCTAAAGGGATATTGAAAGGAAGCTACAATTGCAAAAGGCCTTTCAAAAGCTACCTACCTTCATCCCTTCATCGTCTGATGACTAAGAGGAAAGGGGAGTGAGGAGGATAACAATGAGGACAGGGGAGAGTCTGTTAGGACCTGGAGGCAACTGAGAGGGGGGGGGGTGGATCAGTTGTCAATTAATTTCAACCCAAATATAACTTAATCAAACTTAATACTTAATACCGGTAAACCAAACTTAATGTCAGTAGATAGATTAGCAGTAAATATTAATACCGGTGAAACTTAATGCATAGAACAGAAAGAGAAACAACATCCACAACACATAATACAGAGATTTGTACATGGAAACCTTGTAAAGGGAAAAACCACGGTGGGAAACCTTACCCACAATCAGATGATACTACTGCAGATAGTATGTGTATACAAATGGGGTCTGCACATGTAGAAAGGCCAACCGCCTAGAGCTCACTGCTCAATCACAAAATAGGAGTCACACTAACTACAATTGGATGATTAAATTCAATGATAATGTATTGCTCAAAGTAGCATCTCCAATGCTGGATTCAGTATCGGTTAAGGTCTGATAATCACCTTCAAACCTTACTTGAACCTTCTCTATGGACTGCTCATATGATCTTCGATATTCGCACATACCATGTTACAATACCACAACGATTTACCATCCCATGTCATCTCACAAATGAGATCTTACCTATATACCAAAACCTAAGACCAAATGTATAGGTCGGCTAACTAAGAATATTACAATTAAATCAATTACAAATAAGTCAAGATGCGATGCATCATGCCGGCTCAATACATTTACATCAATATCCAATTAATTAAATCATCTCCATAACGTGTCATGCTGATCTGGAATAGATAATGCATGTCGGTCCATAACCTAGACCAATTTGCCGGTAACAAAACTTATGTCAACCCGATTAGACCAATAACCCAAATACCAAAACCAAGTGCCCAAACCATTTCTTTGACATAACCAAGTGATCTACAGATGATAACAAGTTATCCTCAGTGTCGGTGAACATTATAACCTATCAGTGAACAATATACCAGTGACTGTGCATAAGTCACTAAACATGCCAGTGAACATAATGTGCCGGTTCAACATAACCAAAGATCTCTAGAAGGATAAGTGTTGACATCAATGACAAAACCAATGCAACACATCCATAATACCAACTGTATGCGAGAAAAGTGGGTCGATAGAACTTGAAATGTGAAAAAATGGAGTTCTAGGGAGCCTTGCTCACACACACACAAGACTTCTTGGTGCAAGTTATGGAGTCATGAAGGATGACTCAACTTCCCAAGGATGGTTCCATGGTTCTCTATCTTACAAGGTCCCTCAAACCAATGTTTTTGCTCTCAGATCATTGAGCAAAATGGTTTAGGGATGACAAATGCAAGAACGAGGGATGCTTTGGTTGATTTTAAGATGAAATGCATCCTAAGCTATGCATGATCCTATAAATGCAATAAACTAGTTATAAGATGACACGATTAGTAACAAGACTATCCTAGCGTGCTATATTAGTCTATGATTAAGCTAAATGATAAGGAAAATACTCTAAACATGCATATTTAGATTAATTCCTATTGAAAAGAGAGACTAAATGATGAGCATAAAATGATATATTAAAGCTTGGATGGATTTTAGTATAAGTGTGATGCTAAAAACTTGGATGATCGAAATGGAGAAATGAGAGCTCTATTTATAGCAAAATAGGGCAATGGATGGTCAGGATTGAAAGAGTTAATCTAGGGTTGAGTTTGAAAGTTGGGAATCCGTGTTTGCAATTGTCACCAATGAAATGGTGACAAATGTCAACATAAGATTGGGTTGAGAAGAGAGGTAGGAAGCATTAAATTCTTGAGAAGACCTCATGGTTATCTTAGGGGTAAGGGTTATGGTTAAGTTAGGATTACCCATTGGATAAAGGTTTTACCCAAAGGATAAACTCTTGTGAAAAAGATTAAGGATAATCATGGTCAAAGCAATAAATGCTTGATGAGACCCTTGGGTTACATGGAGGTTGAGTTTAGGGAAATTCTTTAATCATGCTAGAGGGTTGAGTTAACCATTAATGGTTTGGGAGACTTTCAAAGTTAAGTGGTTGAAGCCTTTAAGGGTTTTCAAAGACTTTGAGGGTTTGAGAAGTGACTTCCCTTTGTTTAGGGATGTGACAAAGTTTAGGAAATAGGTTAGGTTAATTTAGAAGTGATTAGAAGAGTCTAGAAGGGGTTAGGAATAGGGTTTAGGAAGCAAGTGGGAGATGTAGGATTTTGCAAGTGGATGAAGGGATAATAGGATTTAATTGAATAAAATGAATTTAATTCAATTTTGGTTGCAATTTGGGGAAATCAAATAAATTAGATTCATTTAATTTAGGGTAGACTATTTAATTAAATTTGAATTTAATTAAAAGTGGATAGAAGGGATTTAATTGAATAAAATGATTTATTCATTATATGGCAAAAGAGGTATAGTGAATTTAATTTAAATAAATTGAGTAATTTAGTTAATTAAATAGAGGAATGTGGGTTATTCAATTAAATTGGATTTAATTAAATAGAGAAATGAACATAAAATATTCATTTAGGAATATGGTCATTTTTATATGTCTACACCAACAATCTCCCCCTTTGGCATTGATGGCAACACAAGATGGAAAAACATCTAAGTGCCAAAACAGAATGCCAAAAACCAAAAACCAACAATCTCCATAATAGATCAATACCAGAGATCAAAATACAAATGGAGAGAGTATATATCTCTCCCCCAATGAATAATCTCTCTCCAAAGGATAATGTTTTTCCATAGATATCTCTCCCCCTTCGAAATCAAATACTAAAGCAATACAAATACCAGAACATACAACCAATTCATAGAACCAATTACAATAACCAATTGTTATAGCCAACTACTCCCCCTGAGAAGTAGCTCTCCTTCATCAAAGTCAGAAACAAGGTTTCTATGTTAATTATATTGGTTTCATGCCAATCATCAACTGTCTAAGTCTCTACCAGTGAGGGTATAACCCCAAGCTGGTCTCTAAGATATTTAAAAGTTTCCTTAGGCAAAGGCTTAGTAAATATATCTGCAATCTGCTCTTTAGTATTCACATAAACCAATCTCACTTTTTTTGCTTCAACATTCTCTTTCATAAAATTATATTTGATAGAAACATGTTTAGTCTTAGAGTGTAATACTAGATTCTTAGATATATCAATTGCTACTCAATTATCATAGTAAATGATTATAGGTTCTTTGCATTTTACCTTTATGTCCTTCAACATTTTCTTAATCCACAATACCTGAGTACAATTAGTTGCTACTGCAATATATTCTGATTCTGTTGTTGATAATGATGCACAACTCTATTTCTTGCTCAACCATGAAATCAATCTGCTACCAAGAAAGAATGCCCCGCCGGTGGTGCTCTTTTTGTCATCTACATCTCCTGCCCAATTTGCATTAGTGTATGCACATAAATCAAAACTTTCATCTTTAGGATACCATAAGCCAAGATTTGTTGTGACTTGTAGATACCAGAAAATCCTTTTTACTACTGATTCATGATTTTCTTTAGGATTACTTTGAAATCTTGAACCAATACATACTGCATTCATAATATCAGGTCTTGTTTGTGTCAAATACAGTAAACCTCCAATCATAGATTTATATCTTATTGGATTAACAAGAGCTAAATCATCCTTCAATGTCAATTTATTAGTTGTAGTCATAGGAGTACTTACCAGTTTAGAGTATTCCATACCAAATTTCTTCAATAGTTCCTTCAAGTACTTTTTTTGACATATGAATATACCTTTATCAGTCTGTGAATTTGCAATCCTAAAAATAATTTTATCTCCCCAATCATAGACATTTCAAATTCTTCCTACATCTTATTAGCAAAGTCTTTACACAATCCATCTTCTCCTCCAAAAATGATATCATCAACAAAAACTTCAATAACCAAGATGTCTTCATTAGTCACTTTGAAATATAAGTTGTTGTCAACATTACCTTTAGTGTAACCAAGCTTCAAAAGATATTTGTCCAATCTAGCATACCAAGCTCTAGGAGCTTGCTTCAATCCATACAAAGCTTTCCTTAATCTCCAAACCATATCTTTATCTTTTCTCAATGAGAATCCATTAGGTTGTTCAATGTAAACTTCCTCTTCAAGATCACCATTCAAAAATGCACATTTTACATCCATTTGATATGCTTTATAGTTCTTGTGAGCTTGAAATGCAAGAAATAATCTGACTGCCTCAATTCTAGCTACCGATGCAAAGGTTTCATTGTAATCAATTCCCTCTTTTTGTGAATATGCTTTACACACTAGTATTGCTTTGTTTTTTATTACCTTACCATTTTCATTAAGCTTATTTCTAAATACCCATTTAGTTCCAATTATATTTTGGTCTTTAGGCCGGGGAACCAATGTCCATGTATTGTTCTTTTCAATTTGTTCTAATTCATCTTCCGTAGCTTTAATCCATTGTTTATCTTCACATGCCTCAATAACAGATGTTGGTTCAATTTGAGAAATTAAACATACCTCTTCATTTTCCAGTCTCCCTCTTGTCATAACACCTTGATATTTATTCCCAATTATCTAACTTTTAGAGTGATTCAGTCTTACATGCTTGGGTGTGTTCACTTGTTGTTGTTCTTCAGTCATTATGGAATTCTTTGATGATGCTGGTGTGACTGGATCCGCATTCTATATCGGTACACTCTGTATAGGTTCATTTATGATCATCTCAACTACCAGTTTAGAATCCATAGAACTTGAATTTCCTCTAAATTGTTCATCTATCTTCACATTTGCACTCTCAATGATTTTCTGCAATCTTTTATTAAAACATCTATATGCTTTTCTCTTAGATTAATAACCAAGAAATATTCCTTTATCACTTCTAGGATCAAATTTACCAATATACTCATCTCTCCTAATATAGAATTTTCTTCCAAATATTTTGAAGTATTTAAGAGGAGTATTACCAAACCATAGTTCATAAGGGGTCTTACCAGTTTCACCTTTGATGTGAACTATGTTAAAAGTGTAAACCGTTGTATTCACTGCTTCTCTCCAATACATATGAGGTATATTTGCTTCTAATATCATGCTTCTAGCTGCATCCAGAATAGTTCTATTCTTCCTTTCCACAACTCCATTTTGCTAAGGTGTCTGGGGTGCTGATAGTTGTCTTCTAATTCCATTCACTTCACAAAATGTATTAAACTCCTTAGATGTAAATTCACCTCCTTGATCTGATCTTAAACATTTGATTTTCTTACCAGTTTCATTCTCTACCATTGCATTGAATAATTTAAATTTCCCAAAAGCTTCTGATTTCTCCTTGAGAAAAGCAACCCAACACATTCTAGAATAATCATCAATGATTAGCATAAAGTATCTATCTCCCTATAGACTTCTTGTTCTTGCTGGACCACACAAGTCAGTATGGATTAAATCAAGAACATTATTGGATTTCTCAGAAATACTCTTAAAAGTTGTTCTAACTTGCTTTCCCATTTGACATTCCTTACATACCGGATTATGAGGTTTTACAATTTTAGGTAAATCCCTTACTGCCTTAGATGAACTAATCTTTATAATGCAAAAACAATTCACATGACAAAGTCTTTTATGCCATAACCAACTTTCATTAATATGTGCAATCAAGCATGTCTTTTCATTGTTGTTCAAATGAAAGATATTACCTCTAGTTTGATTACCGGTTGCAATCTCCAAACTAGTTCTATTCATGATTTTGCATTTACCATTCTTGAACTGTAATTGAAATCCCTTTTCAACTAATTGACCAACACTCAAAAGATTATGCTTCAAACCTTCAACATAGTAAACATTGTCAGTATTGTGCTTACCATCAAAAGATATAATGCCTTTTCCTCTAATCAAATAAGCTTTATCATACCCAAATCTTACTATACCTCCATTGTATTCCTAAAAAGATAAGAATTTACTTTTATCACCAGTCATATGATGTGAACATCTGGAATCTATAATCCATTCATACTTTTCTTCAATTTTAGCTACTAGGGCCTGCTCTACCAGTGGAACAGTAGGTGTCGGTTGATCTTATTTTATTGCAACAAAAGCCCATCCATTGTTTGTCGGTTCTTTATCAGAATCATCAGTAACTCCTTCATCAGCATAGTAACATGATTTGTCTCTATTCTTCTTAAATCTATATCTTTGATATTTAGGGTTAGGCTTATATGTTCTTTTAGCTTCCTCTCTCAATCTTTCATGTCTATCAGGACATCTAGATACCATATGACCAACTTTATTGCAGTTAAAACATTTAAATGGTGCTTTACCTTCATACTTACTTCCAAAAGGACCTTTAGGCATTTTCCTTGCAAATAGTGCTTCAAGTTCTTCCAATTCTTCATTTTCCCTCCTGATATCTTCAAGTTCTCTTGCATAAAGTGCTTTCCAATCAGATTTGTCAGATGATGATGATGCTTTGAAGGCTAAATCTATCTTAATTGTAGCAACAAGACCAAATTCATCAAGCTTAAATGCTGAAAGTTTTCCAACCAAGGTATCTCTAGATACTGATGTATTAGGCATTGTTCTCAACTCATTAATAGCAGTTACTTTCATTTTGTATGTCGGTAGAAATGCTCTTAAAACTTTAGAAACAATTTCATCTTCACTCAAGGAACCTCCACAACATTGTATTCCCAAAATTATTTCATTTACCCTTTCCATAAAAGAAAAAATTCTTTCATCTTCTTCCATTTTCAGATTTTCATACCTGACCTGAAAGCATTCCAGTTTTGCAATTTTGACAGTGGTATATCCTTCATTCAATGTCTCCAATTTATCCCAAATAGCTTTAGCA
Organism: Cryptomeria japonica; assembly: GCF_030272615.1. NCBI lineage: Eukaryota > Viridiplantae > Streptophyta > Pinopsida > Cupressales > Cupressaceae > Cryptomeria > Cryptomeria japonica. The sequence continues at coordinate 542,391,685 of NC_081414.1, read as the reverse complement.
ATAGATCGGTCTAATAATCCCATGATTTGTTGATGTGACAATGCGCTCAAAAGTGCTTCTCTTTCTTTGCAATCATTTTCCTGATCCTTAGCCAATGTTGGTGGATGAGGTTGATTCGATAAAGGAGAAACATAGCCATTCTTTGTAACATCCCATATGTCTCTTCCAATGCAATTCAGATGTGTCTCCATTTTGATCTTCCATATACCATAGTTATTTCCATCAAGTTTCAGACTGTCCTTCCTGAAAAAGTTAGTTGTCATGGAATCTCCTCAAGCTGTTAAACTTCTGCAAAAAGAGGACTTACTTTTGATACCAACTGTTAGGACCTGGAGGCAATTGAGAGGGGGGGTGAATCAGTTGTCAATTATATTCAACCCAAATATAACTTAATGAAACTTGATACTTAATACCGATAAACCAAACTTAATGTCGGTAGATAGATTAGCAGTAAAAATTAATACCAGTGAAACTTAATGCATAGAACAAAAAGAGAAACAACATCCACAACACATAACATAGAGATTTGTACGTGGAAACCCTATAAGGGAAAAAAAACCACAGTGGGAAATCTTACCCACAATCAGATGATACTATTGTAGATAGTATGTGTATACAAATGGGGTTTGCACATGCAGAAAGGTCGTTTGTCTAGAGCTCACTGCTCAATCACAAAATAGGAGTTACACTGACTACAATTGGATGATTAAATCCAATGATAATGTACTGCTCAAAGTAGCATCTCCAATGATGGATTCAGTATTGGTTAAGCTTTGATAATCACCTTCAAACCTTCCTTGAACCTTCTCAATGGTCTTCTCATATGATCTTCAATATTTGCACATACCATGTTACAATACTATAACCATATACCATCCAATGTCATCTCACAAATAAGATCTTACCTATATACCAAAACCTAAGACCAAATGTGTAGGTCGACTAACTAAGAATATTACAATTAAATCAATTACAAATAAGTCAAGATGTGATACATCATGTCGGCTCAATACATTTACAATAATATCTAATTAATTAAATCATCTCCATAATGTGTCATGCTGATCTGGAATAGATAATGCATGTCGGTCCATAACCTAGACCAATTTGCTAGTAACAACAAATATGTCAACCCGATTAGACCAATAACCAAAATACAAAAACCAAGTGCCCAAACCATGTCTCTAACATAACCAAGTGATCTCCAGATGATAACAAGTCATCCTCAGTGTCAGTGAACAATATACTGGTGAGTGTGCATAAGTCACTGAACATGTCGGTGAACATAATGTGTCAGTTCAACATAACCAAAGATCTCCAGAAGGATAAGCATTGACATCAATGACAAAATTAATGTGCAATACATCCATAATACCAACAAAGTCGACTCTAGCAAAGAGCTTTTTTAGTTAAAGTTGATAGCTAAAGTTGGACCCCCTATTCTGATTACATGATTGCTCTATGAGCTCCTCTGCTAGTTTGTATAGTGAGAATCTTGTATCCCTAATGTCATCAACAATGCAATGGTGGAGTGGCTCAAGCAATTGGTTTTCAACAACATCTTATTCTTCACCAGGATGGTTTCTAATGCACAAAGTCTAATATGTTGTCCTTTTTTGTTTTAGGTGTCATATTGGGAATATTTCTTTTCCATGCATGTAAAACAAATACATGTCAAATGAGAATATGCCAGTTCTAAACAACCTATAGCTTGTTGCATTACTTTCTCTTATAAAAGGAATTCGAGGGTTGTAAAAGAGGATCTTGATCTGTAGAGAATTTTGGGGGTTCTAATGAAACAAGTAGAATAGCAGTGTCTAAGTTAGATGAGGATTCATTCACAGAAAATAAGGTAAATATCCCTTTAGTAATATCAATTAGTTTATGAATTGTCATGGAAATTTTGCAGTAATTGTCTCCATATTGTATTTAATATCAAGGATTTTTTAATTTGTCTTCGCAAAAATCTTGTGAATGTGTAATTTTGTCTATGGGTTCTTTTCAAGGAAGAGATTAAATTCTTGCATACAAGTTACAATAGGTTCATGGATATAGTATGGATTCGTAAGTATGATCTTTGTAATAGTTGCAGCAGTTGCATTAGTGTTAGGCATAATGCCATAAAAGCTCACTAATTAAGATAAATTATTGTTTGATGTTTGTGTCCGGATATGGGTTTGACTCTGCACCCTGGGTTAGGCACTAGTCTATAAAACCTCCATGATTCATCTCTAAAACATTCAAGAAATTCACATTTCCTTTATGTTCTTTATTTTCTTTCTTAAGTTATTTCAATTCAAACATCTCCAAGGCATTTGAAGGAAAAAGGAATAGAGTATGAGCATATCATCATTTATTCTTTTATATAATAAAATGGAGGATCTAATTTAATTATTCTCAGTGATTATTTGGAAGAAATGGGATTAGTGTTGGGTATTGCTGAATCATGAATGCCCATTGTTTACGAACTTGAGAATTATCCACCATTAACAACCTGTTGTTTCTATTTAGGGATGAGTTAATGATATTGTATGAGTTTGTGAATTGGGAATACCCTCCTGAGTTTGGTGGAGCTCAAAGTGAAGAGGGCTTGTTTAGGCTTGTTAATGTTGTGTTTTATTGTCTGAAATCTGAGGATAGAGTTGAATATATGACCTAGATTATTGATCTTATGTTTATATTTTTATAATTTATCTTAGGAATGAGGGTAGCAAGAAAAATAATCAACACAATATTCCCTTGTACATTTTTTAGTGCCAAGTTGCATCATATATAAATGTTCAACCAATAGTTATATGGATTTCCATACAAGAAAACCTCAACAAGCTTTAGTAGTTTAATAGTTATTTATATCTACACCCTTCATTCTATCATGAAATCTAACATAGAAGCATCCATGGTGGATATGAGAATCAAATTTTAATTTAGCATATTCAACCTCAAATTCAGAATATTTCTTCTTGGGGCATAGATTCTTGGAGTTACAACTTGTGACAACTCACAAATTCACTCTTGGAAGATAACTATTCAAATGGGTGCCCAAGAATGAGAGATTAACCAATTTATATTTTGGGGTCATATTAAGTGGAGTTGGTGGCATAGTGAAACGTTATTATTAGCATGCAAGTGAGTGGAGGTGACAAAGCATCCAAAAGTTTTGAAGGAAATTTCTAAGTTGGGAAGATGTCTTTCCCTTGTTTGGGCATGACTTTTTGGGGGTTACTAAAAATATTACTGAAAATAGGTTTTAGTAAATATGATGGTTAAAAGGCAAGTTTCAACATTCATTTTATGATTTCCAATTTCAAATTTTTGAGAAGTTTGAGGGGAAGAAGAAATTCGTTTGAAGATGGAGAAATGTTGCAGGTTGAAGATTAAGAAGCTAATTTTGCAACAAGATGCATGGGGGGGTAAGAAGTGTTTTGGCTTGTAATTTATTCTAATTATCGTCACTAATTTTATCAATTTTGTATTTGATTTTGGAGTGTTATTGCAATCACCCACTTATTACAAAATTCCCACTAATTTTTTTTTTTACTTATCTTTGGTTCAATCGCATACTTAGGCACTTATATCCAAATGGGATAGGCATCCATCCATCTAGGATAGGCATATAACCATACGGGTTAGGAATCTATCCATACGGGACACAAGTTTCATCTATCCAATTTGGGATAGGAATATACCCAAATGAGGTAGGCATCTATTCATAAAGAATAGGAAATGCTCTAGCCAGGGACTTAGACTCATCGAGACCATCTGGGTCCTGATTCACTCTCTAAAGAATAAACTCCTCTACTAGGAGTGCACTGAGGTTGGCATCCTCAGGAGTATATGAAAATAATTTTATAAATAATCTTGAGTTGTGCCTCAAAATTCGGCTTAAAGCCTTGAGAAGTCAAGTGAATCCATACGCGATTCCTTCCGAGTATGCATTGTATTAATTTAATTTTTTCAATTAGTATTAACTAGAACTTTTTATTAAAGGACTATGGATCTTCAAAATCTAACAAATCATCCTTAACCGAATCATAATCCCCATCCTCGAACGCTTGAGTACTAGGGGCAACTCCATCCCTAGACTACCTACATACATGTTTCGGCATGGGATCAAGGCATAAAATATATAGTTATGGTTTCTATTTGTGTTTAATGTAAATTGTTTAGTGGGTACACAACCCTTTCTAGGGTCAATGTCCTAGACAGTTTCTCTACAGTTTCTACCCATGATGGTAGCTCTTATAGCAAAAAGGCTTAAGGTGACCTCCTACTTATGGCCTAAAACAAGTAAGTCCTATTTCCTATTTTTTGTGTCACCCATGACCTATTATTATCCCTTGGAATTTTTATCAAGATAAATAATTTCCAAATTCATCACACACAACCAAATCCTAATGGGGTTTTCTAAATTTTAACTAAACAGATCTTAGCTCACTAAGAATTTATCTTTTTAGGTTATCAATCCAAGGAGGATTACCCACATCTTGGATTCTAACTTCCAAATGACCCTTATTTATCCCCAGTGATTTATAAGGACTGATGAGTTGAAATAATAGTTCCTTTTGTGTCCATGTCTATTATGTTTTTCATTATTTAATTTATGTAATCAGACAATGTGAAGGTCGTAGGGTATATTGGAGTTTTGACTATGTGCATATTGAATATTAACCGAACCTGTTGAACCTTGTATTATTTTGGCTAAATATTATTGTAGCTATGCGAATTATTATGATAATTTCATGTATGGATGCATAAATGTTATGGTTGACAAAAAATGGATACGTATGTGTTTTCATGAACTAACCCTCAATGCAAGAATAAATAAGTAGTTGTAGAAGCGATCAAGCTATGCCAGTTTGCAGGATCGCGCCATGCAAGCTGTTAGAGATATTTAAAGGTCGTTGAGAGTATTAAAGACAATAAGGGAGATGGTGTTCAAGATGGAGCGACTGAAGAATAGTGAGGTAGTACTAGAGTTATTTATGACTATTTGCAGTAGGTAGTAATCTAGTGATAACCATCATGCTATATTATTGGTCATGTAATGATGAAAGTCCCACAATCTTTGTGGTTGCAGACTTCTTCCTTGTTGTAATAAAAGTTTTCACCTATTCTCATGGGTGTGGTCTAGGTAGTTAAGAGTTTGTTATAATCTTCTTATAAATAACATTTTGTACCTCTTCACAGAGGTTAGATACAGTTTTTCATAAATATGTAGTATTTTCCCTGTTTTATGTATTGTAACAACTTTTGGAGACAATGAATAAAGTTATGTTATTTTGAGCATATAGAAGCATTTGAAATCTAGGTATGTTCATCCAAGGGGGCCCACTTAGTGAGTAATCATGTGTGATTGTTGAATTAAATTTTCTTTTGTTGTAGTAGTTGTTCTGGCAATTGATTTCTCCTACAACCATTGGAACTAGATCCTGTGACTATTCCTCCAACCAAAGCAGACAGTGTAGTTCCTGCTTGCTAGCTTTGAACATAGATAGCAGTTATTCATTTAAATCATCTTTCAGGGTTAATATTTCATGTAGCCACTTAGTTGTTGCATCTTTCTATGTTTATTTCAGTAACTTCATTTGTTGCAATAGAATAGAATGGCTTTTACTAGAACTTAGTGCATAAACAGTGTTGGCCCATTTCAAGTAATACATCTCTAGGATGACAAGTAAATGAACCTCAACCATAGGAATGATAGCTATTCATAATGGATTTCCAATCCCTGAGTTAAGGCTTCAAGTCTAGTTATTATCCTAATTGGCAAGGCAGACATTTTTGGCATCATTGTCAAGGATGGTGCCAAACTAAGAACCTACCATAGTCATGAGTTTTCTAGTTTTCAGTTAGAATTTTGTTTTGATAGTTAAGATAAGTTGTTAAGTATTTTTCTGAATCTACATGCATAGAAGAAGAATAGATGCATGTGGTAGATTCCTTCCTAATCACCTTGATCATAGAGGACTCAATCCATATGAAGCACCAGATGTAAATCCTTTTGTTGCACTTTATCAAGCCCCAGATAATTCAGACTATCCTGCATTTGAACTTTCAGAAAATGACCTTCATCTTATTTTTGGGCCACCTGAAGAGGATCATTACCCTTTAGTTGTTCATCAAGGACCAATGGTGAGATGAGGAGGTAGAGCTAATCCACCAGGGGGTGGAGGTAATCCCCCACCTCCATGTGGCAGAAATCCACCTGTTAACCCAACATTTGAATTTCCCATTTCTAATCTGCATGATAATGCTAACCTCAAGAACATCCTAGCTTCTTTTTTGCCTAAATTTTATGGGCTAGTCATAGAAGACCTAGATACTCTCTTGTTTTAATTTGATGTCCTCTGTAGGAGATATGATTACACTACAAATGCCCATAGACTTAAAATATTCCCTACTACTTGGAAAGAGTGTGCTTTGAGATGGTTTACGAGTTTAGGGAATAACTCAATCAATACATGGGACGAAATGAAACGATTGTTTCTTAAGAAATATAAAGATTATTGTAGGGGAATTGACCACCATGGAGATGATATCTTTAGATTGACATAGAAGAAGGATGAAAGTCTAGAAGACTATCTTGAGAGATTTCTATTTTGTGTTGGGAATTCTAAACATGGTACTCTAAATGAAGAATATCTCAAGTTCATAAATCTTAGAGGAATCAATGAATAATGTATGGATGCCCTAGACCTTGTGAGGGGTGGAGATATAACTCAATCATCATGGAATTATATCGGCCAGATCTGGCAAAAGTATTCCAGGGCCACTACTAAGAAGAATAGGCATCATAAGCCTAGAATGTGCTCATCAACATCAAGCAGTGGAATTTCCTGAATGGAATTGAGCCATTTTGTGAGATTTTGCGAAGATTAAGGGCACAATAAAAAACACAAAAGAGAGACAAAAGTATGACAAGAACAAACTATATTCTCATAAATATACAAATGATCAATTGGATTAACCAATACAATGAATATAGGCCTGCATATATAGGCAAAGCCAAATGGATATGTGAGCACACAATTGTGACATGTGGCTCAATGAGAAACAAGGGTAGGTAAGAAAAAGTAGGGGTAGGTAGGAGAAATATTATAATATTCCAAAAGAGTGGATGACCATCGAATGTGGAGTGTAACAACAAGATAAGACCACAAAAGGTGTAATTTCTCCTAGAAGCTACATCCCTATGTGCACACTTCCCTAAGTGTCTCATATCCAAATTACAATGAGATGCATTGTCTTAAGTTAACTTAAGTAAAGTGTAATTATATCCTATAAGAATAAATAATTACACCAACACCCCCCTTAAGTGTAACTTAGGGGAATGAAGACTCAAGTCAACAATGCAAGATGGGCCTCGACTACTAGGCCATGACAGGTACCCGTGTACAATATGAAAATGAAAGAAAACCTATGCAATGAAATTTCTCACAAATGGAGAAAGGGAGAAAACCCAGTAGGAAAAAAACTCCCCCACAAAAGAGAGATAAATGTACAAAAGACTCTCAAAGAAGAAGGAAAAAATATCAAACAGGAAAAAGTCCCCCCCATAAGAGAGGGAGGAGAAGTCAGTTGACCCCCCTTAAAGAAACATCCTACACCCCCAAGAGAGCTCGCAACTACTAGAACTTACTCTTAGTGAACGGTTTGGTGAATATGTCTGCAACCTGCTTTGGTGTAGGACAATACTGCAAATCAATGACCTGCTCCTGAATCAGTTCTCAGATGTAGTGCATATGAATCTTGATGTGTTTTCTCCACTGATGCTAAACTAGATTCTTCAAGATTGCAATAGCACTTTGATTGTCACAATGTAGAATTGTTGTTCATGGAGTGGAGAACCCAAAATCTAAGAGAATATGCTGAAGCCAAATAGTCTCAATCATTGCATTAACAACCCCTCGATACTCAACCTCAGTCGAAGAGAGAGCAATAGCAGGCTGCTTCTTTCTCTACCAACAAATGGGGCCTGAACTAAGGTGGAAGTTGTAACCAAAATTAGACTTATGATCATCAAGATCGCCAGCCCAATCAAAGTCTGTGTAACCAACCAAGTGAAGTCATGTGCTTGTTGCATAGTGAATCCCATAATGATGTGTACCTTGGATATAGTGTAGGATGTGTTTGGCGACTTTCCAATGAAGCTCATGTGGCTCCTGCATGAAGCAGCAAACCATGCCAGTCGTAAATGAAATGTCAAGGCATGTGTGAGTCAAGTAGATGAGACTACCCATAAGATGATGATACAATGTGGCATCAATTGGTGGAGAAGAGAACCTAGCCTCAATCTTGACTCCTGAAAGAAAGCGAATCGATGCAGGCTTACAATCAGCCATATGAAAGCATGCAAATAGATCAAGAGCATACTTGGGCTATGAAAGAGTAATCCTGGAAGATGACTATGAAATCTCTTTCTTGAGAAAGTAGTACAAAAGACCCAAGGTAGTCATAGAAAATATGTCATGCAAAGCAGATTTGACACTGCTAATGATGGATGTGGTGCTCCTTATAATGATCAAATCATCAACATAGAGCACAAGTATCAAGTGTGAGTCATCCTATCACAAAATGTAGACATTCAAACCAGAATGACACCTGGTGAACCCTGCTGAGAGAAGAAAGGAATTCATCTTGGCATACCAAGCCTTGGGGGCCTTCTTAAGGCCATAGAGAGATTTCATCAGTCTGCAAACCAAGGAATATTTTTGGATGAAACCCTGTGGCTAATCCATATATATCTCCTCATCAAGATCCCCATGAAGAAAATCACTCCACATCCATCTGATGTATAGCCCAACCATGAGTTGTAGCAATAGAAAGTGTCAAGCGAATAGAGTTCATCTTGGCTATGAGTGCAAAGGTCTTAATATAGTCAACATCTAGAACCTGAGAGAAACCTTTCGGAACAAGTCAAGCCTTATACTTATCCACACTACTATTCACTACAAACTTGGTTTGATAGAGCCACTTACATAGAACCATCTTTCTCCCCATAGGGAGAGAAAACTAACTCCCATTTGTTGTTCCTCATTAAGGAACTATACTCTATCTCCATAGCTTGGTCCCACTTGGGAACCCCTGATGCTTCCTAAAATGTCTGTGGATCGGAAGTGGTAGTAATATATGCATTTGGAAGGTCTTGATGTTGTCATCGAGTCCTCCGTGTATCTAAAGGATCCCCAACAAGAGAACCCACTGACTCAAGTGTTTGTCGAGCCCAAGGAGGTATAGGTGGAGGTGGAGAATGAGGCTCCTCAATTGCAAGTGGACCCTCTGAAGGTATAACCCTGCAAGTCAGCGTTGAAGGAGTCTCACCGTCTGAATCACTCTCATCACTATCCACAATGGAGGAAGGTAGAGGAGGAAGGGATGCTAAGCTAGGAGAGCTTTCCTCAAAATAAACACTCCTCTCAATAAACACCTCACGTGTCTCAGGATCCAATAATTGATATGCCTTAACACCCTCGGGATATCCAACAAAAATACAAGGCCTACTCTGAGGTTCCAATGCCTTGTGTTTCTGCAAAGAAATGCGAGCCCATGCTGGACACCCAAAGAATCTGAAATGTCTCACAATCAGTTTCCTACCACCCCAAGCCTCAAAAGGAGTAACCTGTCAAAGCTTTGTGAGGAACCCAATTTTGGATGTGGGTGGCACAATTGATAGCCTCTACCCAAAAGGTGGGACCAAGAGATCGTGCATGTATCATATAGATAGCCATTTCTTTGAGAGTTCTATTCTTGTGTTCTGGAACTCTATTATGCTATGGAGAGTAGGGTCCACCCTTGACTTGACTTTTTTTTTTACTAGAGTTGACTTTTAATTCATGCGTGATAGACATTATTGAGCATAGGCTATTTCAAATGATTTATATGATGTTGATACTATCATTATTGATCGTGTGAATTATTAGACACTATATACTTATTATGTGATATATTATCGAAAGATCATATTGATCATATGATTTGATGAGTATAAGTGTTGATGGATTTTACATGCCTTACTATAAACATGAATTATACTAATCATGCACTTGATGATGTTTTTATGTATTGACCATATCTAATGATTATCTATGATGAGTTGATCGTATGGTGTGTTTGATTGTTGCCTGACTATCTTCAGGATAGAGACAATTCCACATCACTCATTGTGAGCGGGATGTGCCATTGCGATTCTCTAACCCTTGCCTGTTATAATATATCTTTAAATCCCAATGGTATGTGGTTCGGAGCTGGCACAAGTTGCCCTTGCATACTCTAGGTCTAAGTTGTTCACTATGAGTCGTCAGTGTCTTGGCGCAAGTCTCCATGTCAGTTAGTAAGCTTGATCTCTTTTGTGTTGTGAGTATGTTAGTATTGGTTGGTTAATCCTATTATGTTGAGGCTGATTGATTATTGATGCGAGATTAAATAGTTAATAATGTTTACTTTAATTATTTTGATTAATAATGATTTGATTATTTGGTTATCTAATATTTAAATTAATTTATTGGATTCTTGCCTTTTTGGGTATTTAATTATTTTGTATTTAAATATTTATTTATTTTAATGATGATTCAATATTTATTTCATATTTATTGTTTAGCTTATGTTGTGGTTTTATATTTATTTGTGATTTGACCTTTTTATTTGTATTTAATTATTTATTTATTTAATCACCTATGGTTTAATATTTATTTGGTATTTAATGTTTATCTGGTTCTTTAATTCATTTATGAGCCTTTGTTTTATTTAATTTGATTTCCCCATTTGATTTATTTAATTGTGGCTCATGTTTTATTTATTAGTTTGACTTTTATATTAAGTGGGTTGTATAAGTTCACTTTAAAATAAAATAATAAAATGTTCCCACCTAATTGTAAAAGCATGATTTATATGTATCTTACCTACCCTCTTCTCTTATTGGTTGAAATTGAAAAGGGAAGTAAAATTATATTATATAGTGGGGTTGGTAAAATATATTATAGATTGGAATATTTTGATTGGCCAAGATTGAGGCTAGGGTTTTGGTTATTGTTTGGCTTTTTATTTTCTTTCCCATGAAGTTTTTGGGGCTGGCTTCTTTTTTTGCAAAAATATTCTCTACAAGAGTTTCCTTTGGGTTTTGGTTGGATTGTTGCTGGAGTTTCTTAGTTTGGCTTTTGGATTTGGTTGGAGCTCTACCTCAACTTTCATCCATCACTCAGGGTGCAGGTTGGGTTCCTTGTCTTTTGTTTATTTTCAGCCTTAAAATTTCTCTGTGTATGCTCTATGTCTGAAAATTTCTTCCGCGAGCTGGGGATGAAATATTTGATTTATTATAGTTTTCAGATTTATATTTGGTGGAGAAAACCTTATATTATATGGGTGTTTGTATAGTTGTATTGGAAAAATATTTGGTCTCCTGTATGTTGTTGTTCACAGCATTGAAAAGTCTGGATTCATGGATGTTTGTAGTGAGATCCTATATCATTGTTTGGATCATGTGATTGGTGTTTTGTTTGATGTAGCTTTGGCCTTATCTGTTGTTGGTAGAGTTACCTCTATATTTCAGACTCAAAAGAAGTCTCTATGAATGAGTTTTGGGTCTCCCAACTGTGGATGTGCTTTTGGAATCTCTCCCTCTATATTCTATTAAACTTTATTCTATTTATTTCTTCTTACTTGTTGGTTCTAGGTGACTCTATGTATATGTTTTTCGAAGCCTTATGTTTTCAAGTTTAATTTTTAGGCTGTCAAAAGTTCTATGTTTTTTCGTCTATTTTATGCAAAAGCATTGATTCTGCATATGTGTTGTCCTTTCATGCATTTGTGTTTTCTGTTGTTGCATTTGCATTGTCCTTTGATGTATATGCATTGTCCTTTGTGCAAAAGCATTGTCCTTATCTGCACAGGCGCTAAACTATTAAACACAGGCGCTAACCTGTAATGCAAAAGTGCTAAAATTTAATGCAAAAGCATTGTTCTGCCCGTCTTTGGTGTTTTCACTATTCTCCCAAATAGATTTGGATTTTTCAAGTTTCGTTTCACTCTAGAGGCTTTTTGGGGATTTTTGCAGACATTTTCCAGCTACTGTTATTTATCAGTTAGATGTGATTTTATGTATTATATGTTGGAATAGTCTTGGTTTATTTATTGCTGAAGATTTGAGTCTTTTCTTATATTGAGATGTTGCAATGGAAAAATGGTATTGATGTGGAGACAACAAGATAGTATTGTTGTGGAGACAGCAAGATGATATCATTATGAAGACAACAGATTTGATATGTTTTATTGAGGGAATATCTCTTTTGATATAGATTTCCACATTGAGTCTCTTATTGCTTTCTAATGGATTTAAGCCCTTTGCGTTCTTTGGCTATTGTCTTCCTTGTATGTTTTATGTGTTGTTGGGCTGCATGATGAAGTTATGGATCTTTTCTTGGAATTCGAATTGGAGCCTCTTATGATTTATTGTTGGGCCATGTTAGGAGAAGTGGGCTTCCTTGTGATGACTGAGGTCATGATAGATAGGCTTGCATGAGGTTCCTTGTAAGGATGCATGAAGTCTAGACCACTAGCGCACATTGGAGTTTTCTATGATTTGTAAACAATGATAATTAATAGTTTGAGCCTCATGGTTGATTCCTAGGGAGGATGTTTTAGGATAAGCATGAGAAGGCCGTGAAGATGTAAGTCAAATATCCCTTGATTCTCTCATGGGTAGAAATGGGTCCACATGTCTATCGGGGTTATGTCGTGAAGAGTTGTGTATTGGCAATATTATGGGGGAGGATAGCATGTGATGACACTCTGCTCCTACATGTGTCCTTTGCTTGAGATGTATTTATGCCTTGATGATTTGTGTGCCTCTGGGAGTTTCTATTTTTGCTATCTTGTGATTGGTTCTTGCTTGCGCGTCCTTGTGTTGGTTAGTCTATTTGGTTTTGAGTGTCTCCCTAGATGTAGAGTGTGTGTTGGGACCTAGTGTCATCTCCTAGCACGGGGGGTGGTTCCTTTGGTTCCACATGGTCAGGTGGTTGGTGCTTTTAAATCATTGGGATGTTCCTATCTTTGGATTCTTCTTGCGTGGATGAGGATGCTTCTTTAGATTGTTCATGGATAATAATTGCACCAAGAATTTAAATGATGATGTGATTTATGTAATGGAATTCTTATGTAATGGTTGTAAAAGAAGTCATGTTTATGAGAAATGACTATGTTGTTCTAGTTGTAGTGATAACTTTGGTTATGGTCGATGATTGTAATAATGAACCTTGAGTTGTATTGTAATGTATTTATATTAAATGAAATGGATGCATGAGATGTGAATAAGTATCATGGATTGGAATTAAAAGATGCAATTTGTATTCTTGATGAGCCATGTTAAAAGGAAATGGTGTAAATGTTATGATAATGATATTAGTCTTGAAATGATGTCTTTAATTAATTCTTTAAGTAGAAGAAATGCTATGCCTTGATAGGATATATGGTATGAGTAACATTGGAAGATATCTTAGGACATGTTTATGTGTTGTGATTAAAGAATTTAAACTTATAGTATCATACTTCATAGACGGTGATCTAATGATTGAATTGAAATCTTATAATGCTTGGGATGTAATTGAAGGTTCCTTATGAAAATATTGTATGGATGTTCTTAGTGAATGAATTACTAATCTTATTAATGGAAATTACTAGTAAGTGTATGGGTAGATGGTAAAATAAATGCTTGTTTTTAGGAAAGGATTATAATGTATCATGTGTTATGGTTTAAGATTATATCTCCATTTGATGAAGGCTATTAGTTGTTATGGAATTACGATGTTGTATCTTAGTTTGTGTTGAGATGAATTTGTGTAGTTTCTTAATTTGTAGTAAGATGATTGTTGGTTAATTGATATAGTGTAAGAGATTTTATGAGAATTAAATGGGCTATGGATTAAATATTTAAGGAGACTTTGTGATTATTGCCTTATGTTCTTTAGGAATCATGATGAAGTAATAAGTATGCTAGGAGCATAGAATCATAAATGATTATGTGGAAGTTGATTGTAAATGGAAATTATGTTAAGCAAATTAAAGGGGTTAATCTTGGTATGTGAATGATGATGTTCATAGTCGAAGGTTGGTTAATGGTAATAGGAACATTTGGACTTGGTGTATAAAATGAACCTAAGAGAAAAAGGGAAATAACTATGCATTGAAAGATAGAATCTCATATTAAATGAAAGATTAAGTAGGTTTCATATAATGAGTGTTAGGTATTTCTATGTTGTACCTAAGTGTGTATAATGTTCTAGATTGAGGCATTGATTTGGATGAAAGTAAATGTTTATTGCTTATGTAGGTAGATTAAGTAATGGCACTGAGATACCCTAGGGAGTTAGTAGATATGATTTATTGTATTCCGCTTGCATAATTGTTTGAATAGATTGAGTGAATTACTCTATGTTCATGACACTTAAATGTTGTTGGGTGCTTGTTGCATCACTTAAGTGATGTTATGTGTTGTATTGTAAAAAAAAAAAGAAAAAAAAACATTAAATTAGTGTTTTTTTAGCTATATTTGTCTGGGGTATTTTGGCGGGCATTACATGGAGTGTAAGCAATGAAATTTTGAAGATCAATCCCCTCAAATGTACAAAAATCCTAAAGTCTTTTGTTCACATATTCCCTTCCATTATCTGTGCGAAGAATCTTGACCACTTTCCCTGATTGCTTCTCCACATGAGCCTTGAAGTCTAGAAATTTGTCAAACACTTCACTCTTGTGAATAAGAAAATAGACCCAAGTGAAGCGGGAGTAGTCATCAATGAAGGTGAGGAGATAGCGGTCCCTACTAAATGAAGGTGATGGAAATGGACCTGCTACATCATTGTGAACAAGTTGAAGAAATTCCAAAGCTCTCCAATCTTTCCCCATATCAAACTTCTCCTCAAGATGCTTGCCCATGGAACATCCTGAACATACACCCTCTCAAAAAAATGATTTGAGGTAGACCTGTGACCATGTCTTTAGTGCTAAGCTATTGAAGATAGTGGTAGTTGAGGTGACCAAACTGCTCATGCCATAGCTTACTTTCTGAATTTGAATGAGTAAGCAAGGCCCTAGAAGGAGAAATTGGCACAAAGTGGGAGAATGAATAAAGTCTTGAGTTGTCATTGACTTGTCCCACTGCTACCAAGGCATTATTATTAAGTTCCTTTACCACAACTGAATCAGGTGTAAACTCAACCTTTTTCCCATTCCTATATTGAGTGATCTGGTAGATAGAGAGAAGATTGGTAGACAAGTTAGTAACATAAGGAACATTCTCAAATGTTCCATCATCCATGTCAAC
This sequence comes from Cryptomeria japonica, assembly GCF_030272615.1. Lineage (NCBI taxonomy): Eukaryota > Viridiplantae > Streptophyta > Pinopsida > Cupressales > Cupressaceae > Cryptomeria > Cryptomeria japonica. Next base: position 542,376,372 of record NC_081414.1, on the reverse strand, counting down.
CGAACCTTTCCCTTCAACCTCAACTTGTGTATCATCACTTATGTAAATGTGAGGTACCTTTGATGGCTCCAATGAAGAAAATTTCTCCTTTGTAGAACCCATGTGATAAGATGCACCAAAGTCAAGTATCCACTGCTATGAAGAACCTTCTTTAGAGATGAATTCTTTCCATTTTTCCTTAGACTGTGAGGAAGAGGAAGGAGATGAATCTTTCTTGTTGTAGGCAAATGGAAATCTGATGTTTTTTTTCTTAAGAATATGTGTCAACTCATCAACTTTCTTGGTGTGGCATCGATGCTCATCATGACCATACTTCTTGCAATAAGCACAAGTTGGTTTATCCTTCTTAGGAAAAGTCCCCTTCTTGTAAGAGGATGAAAAATTGCCTTGTGATGGAGAGGATGATTGTCCTTTTTCCTATTGTGGCTTTGACTTAGATTGCTTCTTCTTCTTGTTGGAATCTTTGCCTTGACTCCCTTGATTCCCTTGATTAGCCACCAAAGCCTTGGACTTTGAAGACTTGAGAATCCCCATGTTCAACAACTTAGATTGTTCCAACATCAACATTTATGTGAAAGCATCAAATTAAGGCATAGTGTAGGAACTCACCACTGCCAAATGATGAGTTTGGAAGCTAGAAACAAATGTTGCATATTCAGGTGTAAGCTTTTCCAACAAGATGAATATCAACTGAGCATCCTTTTTGTCAATTCCATAATCCTTAAGCTTTTCTCTTAGCTCATTTGAATTGGTGACATAATCTTGGATTGTATCAAAACTCTTGGGATCGAAGTTGGTGAGCTCATTGTCAATCTTGTAACCTTTGATTTCATCAACTTGACCATACAATTTATGAAAGATATCCCAAGCCTCTTTGATTGTAGAACACTTCTTAATGAGAAAACTGAGGTCATCTGATACATAATTAAGCAAAGTTCCAAGAGCCATGCAATTTTTAGTGAGCAATTCTAACTGAGCATTAGGATCAGCCATAGGATCTGGTGATGTTGCTATTGTTCCATCTATGTAATGTGTGAGTCTTTTTTTCCATTAGTTTGCTCCATGCTTTAATTTTCCAAGATGCATAATTATGTGGAGTTAAAGGTGGAAATTTATGTGGACTCATAGAAACAAAAATGAAAGAGCACAAGGAAAGAGAGGCACAATCACACAAGACACCTCCCCAAATTCACTCAATCAAAGAACCCCCCCCCCAAAAAAAATAATGATTTGACACTTTATACTTAGTATGTGTACAATGGGCCACTTGCAAAAAATGGCAAAGTGGACTTCTAATTTCAACTTTACAACTGTCTCAAAGAGGCCAAAGGAGACTCAAATTGAAAATTCAAGAGATCTAAACTAAGATCCAAGCAAATTACAAGTACCAAGTAGGCCAAAAATGACCAATATCTGAAAGCACAATATCCACTCAAAATCTCTGAAAACTAATCATAGATTATGAAAGTAGACAAAAAAATGCACTTTAAAAAAAAATGACACTTGAAAAGGAGGTCGTATGAGCCCAAACGAAGCCTTTGAAGTTGCAAAATTGAGGATTGGATAGGTACAGCTAAGAGAATCTGAAAATTTTGAAAAACCTATGCACAAAAATCAAAAAATAACCACGCCACTATGGAGAGCATGAAAAATTAGCCCAAATAAAAAAAATTGCACCCAAAAATGAGCAAAATGGAGCAAGTTATGAGCCTCCAAAGTTGACCCAAAAAACCAAACTGCTCAACAGAGAGGGGTCTAAATTTTTTTTAAAAGTACTGATGCAGGCTGATGTTAGCAAAACACTATCTTAAATTTGATATGGTCGTATGACCATCAAAATGGTCATTGCACCCCTTAGATGATCGTACAAAAATGCTGACGTGGCGTTGGTTGGGCACTGACCATACTATAGGGCAAAGATGACATGTAAGAAGGTTTTTCCACGGGCCAGTGGCCTCCTGCCACATGGTGGATGTGGTTTCCCTAAGGGGGTTGAGGTGCGTGATGTGGTGGCTGTTGTTGGTGCTAGAGCTGGTGACTAGGCAACGGGTTGTCGGTGGCCAGTGGTAGTAGTGTGCTAGGTTGGTGGGATGTTGGGCAGGCTGGTGCCAAAAGACTGTGGTGGTGTCAGGGAGATCTACAAAGCTAGAGGGGAAGCCAAGGATGAGGTACGATGGGCGGCATGTTTGCAGGTGGTACGACCCTGCATGCTGCACAAGGTACGACCCCTACAAAAATAATTTTCCTCTCAAAATTGGTATAATCCTTAAAGTTCATGGACAAAATTTTCAAATCCATCTCCATAGTGGCAGCAACCACAGGAAAATTGGTCTCAATCTCAAGAACCATGGCAGCCATCACAAGGGAGTTGGTAACCCACTCAATGGAGAGGAGGCCAGCAGTGGTCAAATCAATCTTTTGGATACTAGTAGCCTCAATAGCCTGCTATAATTCCAACCCCTACACCTAATGCTACTCCATCTAAACCTACCCAGCTGCCAGCACAACCTATGCCAAATCCTAATAGCAAGCCCCAGTAGCAACAACATGTATTTTCTGTTGATCCTAATTAGTATCCTACATATTCTCTTAATATAAGCAACATTCATCTTAGATCTAGGACAACCTTTCCTAATCCATCTCCTCCAGTTATAATTAAAATGCCATAGGAAAAGGAAGTATTGAGTCCAACAACCCAAGCTATGAAGTATTGAGTCCAACATCCCAAGCTCCTTGGGATCAATAGCCTATCAGTTCACCTCCAGCTAATAAAATGCCTCCATTTCCTCAAAGGTTACAATTCGAGGAGACTAAACAACATGAGGATGCAACCTTTGATCTTCTTGATCAGCGGAAACACATATGTGTCAAGATTCCATTATTCTAAGCTATTAAGGATGTCCCCATCTATGGTAGAGAAATTAAGGAAGCATGTTTGAAGAAAACTGGTAGGAAAAAGAAGGACCCACAAACAGTCCATGTAATGGCTTAACTAGATGATATTGTAGGGCAAGGTTACAATACCTAAATACTCTGATCTTGGTAGCCCTATTGTAAAAATAGCCATTAACGACACTCAAAGAAAGAATGCTCTAATAGATCTAGGAGCAACCATCAATGTTATGACTAAGGATATCATGCAACAATTTAACATAACTAGTCTCAGACCCACTCCTATGCTTGCTAACAGTTCCACAGTCCAACCTGATGCTATGATTGAAGATTTTGTGGTTACTTTGGATTCCTGGGAATATCCAACAGACTTCATGATATTATCTCCTAAAGCTATGTTGGGAGGATATCCTATTATTTTAGGGAGACCTTGGCTTGCTACAGCTAATGCATACATTGGGCGTCGGTCAGGGGACATGACTATTTCTGATGGGAATTCTACTAAAACTCTTTTTCTGCATTCACCTGGGCAACCTCAACTTGATCAAGAGAAATTTGATTGGCCCAATGTGGGAAAAGAATTAGAAGAAGAGTTCAACTTTGTTTGTCATCTCATGATGATTAATAGAGAATCATTTATACAACTTCAAGATGAAGATTGTGTGCTTTCAAATATTATGGAAAATCAATATGGCTTGGAGAAGCAATCACGGGAGCTAACATCATGGGTCACGACATTGAAACTTCCTACAACCAGAGACATATTGCATACTTTGTTACTACAAGAAGTCCATACTTCTTATCTCTCTGAAGTGGCTCAGATAGATCTTACCATCAAGGTAGAAGTTGTTATGGATAAGTATTTGAATATTAATAATTAGCTTACAGAAGCCCAAAAGACAACCTCAGTTGACCTACTTAAATGTCATAAGAAAGATTTTGCATGGGACTATAGAGATATGAATGGTATAGATCCAAAGATTTGTACACATAAAATTTATATCAAGGAGGAATACAGACCAATTAGACAACCACAAAGAAGAATCAATCTCGCATTAAGAGAGATAATCAAAGAAGAATTGCAGAAATTGTTAAATGTTGGATTTATCTATCCTATATCGAATAGCCAGTGGGTGTCACCTTTAGTCATAGTTCCTAAAAAAGGAGGTAAATGGCATGTATGTGTGGACTATGGAGAACTTAACTCAACAACTAAGAAGGATCATTTTCCATTACCATTTGTGGATCAAGTGTTAGATTCTCTGGCAGGAAAACAATACTTTTTGTTCTTGGATGGATTCAATGGTTACAATCAAATTCAAATTGCCCTAGAAGATCAGGAAAAGATGACATCTACTTGTCCTTGGGGGATATATTCTTATTATTTTCTTCCCTTTGGATTGTGTAATGCAACATCTAGCTTTCAGAGAGCTGTCATTAGCATATTTTCAAACATTTCCAATGACTGCATGGAGATATATATGGATGATTTTACTACTTATGGTTCAAAGTTTGAGGAGGCATTGGGTGATTTGAAGAAAGTCTTACAGAGGTGTGAAGATTACAATTTGTCCTTGAATAGTGAAAAATGCTTCATGATGATGCATGAAGGAATAGTCCTTTGACATCACATTTCTAAGGATAGAATTCAGGTTGACCCAGCCAAAAAATAGGTCATCCTCAACTTTTCTGTTCCTACAAAGCAAAAGGATGTTATAAGTTTCCTTGGTTATGTTGGATAATATAGAAGGTTTATCAAGGACTTTTTTAAAACACTAGTACATTCGGAGCTGATTTTCGACGACCGTTTGTTGGATTTTCGACGAATTTTTGTCAGAGTGTCGACAAAATCCACTGTCAAAAACTCAGTGTTGGATTGGTCAACGATGCCATGCTCGTCAGAAATTTGACAATCCAATGGACTCTGTCAATGGTCAAAGAAGTCATTGGTTGAAAGCTTGGTATTCGTCGTAATTCTAACGATGATCATTTTTATAAAATAAATAAATATAAAAGAGCCATCGAAGGAAGGAAGTTCTTTCAATTTGTTTTAAATCCTAAGGGGGTTCAGGGTTTAGGTTTTAAGTTGCTTAAATACCTGAGAAAAGCCCTTTTGGTTTCTAATTTGGCATTACTGTACTATTCACTTAAGCGATGGGTCCATTTATCATAAAAGTGTTCTCCCCTTGTCATTTACCTAGGCAGTCCCTTTAAATATTTTATTCTTGTTCACTTTTAATCTGCCTTTTTTAATGTCCATCAGGCCTTATAAGTATCATGTGATTTTCTGTTGATTTGACGGCTTGCATTGATTCGCGACCAAAAAGTGCTCAAAACTTAGTTTCCACAAAGTAGCGAAAGGCGAAGGTGGACCCGGCATATAGGTTTGGACAAAAGCTAAACACCGATCAACTTTCATCTAATCAGAAGGACAGTGTGGTTTCGTGAGATCAAGCTAAATGTGTTTTAACCTTCATGAAGTGGCGAAAGGGTTTTGTGGGTCCCAAAGATAAGCGGTCTTCTTTGGTTAAAGAATGATCAGGTTGGAAAAAGATCAATGGCTTCTCATTGTTTTGTGGCCGGGAGATGCATGAGTTATACCTTCAGTGAAATAGTGAAAAGGTGGAGGGTCCCGCTAAGAGTGGTATTAAATGTGTTAACCCTAGTTGGCGATGACATGGTGGTGACAAGGCACTCAGTTGGCAGTATGCAGTGGGTCCAGGCAAGGTTGTCATAAAAAAGAGTAAACAACGAGCAAGTTCTTGAGATCTAACGGCTCGCGTGAATTTGCAAAGATAAGATGCTAGCAATTTAGTCATTGCGAAGTAGCGAAAAGGCCGATGGGCCCAAGGGATAGGCATGGCATGAAGTTAAAAGCAGATCAGGTCTGTTTTGATCTAATGGTTCTTGTGGTTTCGTGGCTGCAAGCCAAACAAAGAATAATGTTCGCGAAGTCATGAAAGATAGGTGGAAATCACATGAAGGAGTGACATGGCATAACAGCTGCTTCTTTTTGTAGAGCTTGGAAAAAGATCAATGACTTCTCATTGTTTCATGGCCGGGAGATGCATGAGCTATACCTTCAGTGAAATAGCAAAAAGGTGGAGGGTCCCACTAAGAGTGGTAGTAAATGTGGTAACCCCAGTTGGCGATGACATGGCGGTGACAAGGCACTCAATTGGCGGTATGCAATGGGTCCGGGCAAGGTTGTCATAAAAAGAGTAAACAACGAGAAAGTTCTTGAGATCTAATGGCTCACGTGAATTCGTGAAGATAAGATGCTAGCAAGTTAGTCATTGCGAAGTAGTGAAAAGGCCGATGGGCCCAAGGGACAGGCATGGTATGAAGTTAAAAGCAGATCAGGTCTGTTTTGATCTAACGGTTCTTATGGTTTTGTGGCTGCAAGCCAAATGAAGAATAATGTTCGCAAAGTCGTGAAAGACAGGTGGAAATCACATGGAGGAGTGAGGTGGCACATGGTTTAAAAAAGTGGTTGAGGGCCCGCCTAGGTGTAACTAGTAGTTATGTGGGAATAGTAAAAGGGAACATGTGGTGGATTAAGGGTGGAACCAAAAGGAGTTTCCAGGGCTAATGGCCGACTACCATGTGGCATTTATTAACCGGATAACAAGTTGGGTAAGTAATTCCAAGATAAAGGGCCCACTTAAAAGGCATTCATCTCAAGATTGATCCAACGCTTCTCATTGTTTCGTGACCTGAAGATGCCCACAGCTTAACCTCAGCGAAATGGCGAAAATAATTAGCCATCAAGATGAGGTGTGGTTAGTTAAAAGGATTGACAGTCCCAGTTGGAGTTAAAGGTCGGGTGATTTGAGTTTGATCTAACGCTTGGCGTGGCCTCGCAAAGGAAAAGTGCATGACTATTAAACTCCATGAAGTGGCAAAAAGGAGGTAGGGCCCGACACTAAAGCAAAGAGATTAAACAGAGATAAAGGCGATGTAAGTTCTCGATATCCAATGACTAGCATTGTTTCATGAAAGAAAAGAGCACAGGTTTTATGTTTTGTGAAGTAGCGAAAGAGCGAAATAGAGGAAAGACTTAGAGAAATTATGACCCGTTGGAGCTAGTTTTGAATTCAATTTGGTGAATTTAATTCTGAAAAGAAAGCCGAAGCATGCGGAGTTAATTTCTAAAAACTTAAATGCCAACTTGCCCTTTTTAGTCTGCATCAACTTGATTGCTAAGTATTGTTTCATCAAAGTTTGTTGCAGAGCAAATTGTTGTAGAGCGAATTGTTGTAGAGTGATTTTCTTCAGGTGAATAATCAGGTTTCTTGTGCTTTTCTTGATAAATCTTGGTTTGCTCTCAAAAACTGTTGTGTGAATTACTTCATTAGAGGTCTGTGCTAGCTTTTAGTGGTATAATTGTTTGACCAGAATGGTACCCAGAAGAGAATTTACAGGGAAAGTGAATTACCAGGACTAAAATATCTATGATGATTTTTTAGAGCAATTAACCATGTCCACAAATGTTGGGGCTAAGGCCAAAGAGCTAGTACCTAAGAACCCTCATCTAAAAATTGGAGATGGCCTTTATGATAAGGGTAATTGGTTGAGGGACCCTGAAATAGGATTGTCAGGCTTAGGACTCTTCAAAGTTGGTTTTGGGTAGAAGAATTCCCCAGCTCCTTTGAATGGCATATGGGAGTAGGATGTAGGAAAGCTTGTGGTCCCAGATGTTTTTATGGATGTAGATCTGTTAGCCCTGATTGCACAAAATTATGACTCTATGGCAAGATGCATTAGGAACATAAAGGGATCAGTCTTGATTGAGATAAATGAAGATGAATTCAAGAAAGTGTTTAAACTCAGTGAGTCCTCCAATTTGTTAGAACCTATTGACTTTGAGTCGTTAGCCCAGGTTTACAACACACAAAGGGATCATCTTAGAAGTGGCCCATTGAAATAATTATTTGTAAAGATAGGGGGGTTAATAGTTGTAGGCCCCAGCACAATGGAACCATTCTCTCTCAACCTATTCACTCTGAGAGCTAAGGGTATGTATTGGGCATTATGCCAGATTTTTGGAGAGGATGCTGAAAAGAATATGCCAACCCATTATATGTTAATGATTGCACAAATTCTAAACCCCTCCCTAGCAATAACATTTGATTATGCCTCATACCTTGCTGATGCAATTCATAAAGGGCTAGTAGGAATAAAAAATGGTAATGTGGATAGGCCATTTGGATGATACTCCATGTTAATGCATATGTTTCTATTCAAAGGGGCTGATTATTTTGGAAAGGACATGGACCTGATTAAGGTCAAGGATAAAGAGGAGATGTCAATGCAATTGTGGAGTATTGTTCTATCTTGGGATGGAGAAGATGCAAGTTATTTAAATTTTGATAGATGCTTTGCATCTAAAATTAGGATTCTTCTATGTAGAGAAAACCCTAGAATTCCTAAGGTTCTTTTGGACTTTCTTAGACCAAAGGAGTTTGCAGAGGATATCAAGATTGTTCACAATTGGGGAGACATATATTGTACCCTGTGTCTACTATTTTTAGATTGTTTGGATTTAGAGGCACCCCTTTTTTACTACCCTATCAAGTCCCATTGAAGATAGGGATTGCAGAAGTCCTGAGACAAATTGGGGGAGTACAAGAAGCAGAGCTAACCAATAGAGGTAAAGGGACTATTTTCCCAACTATTACCATGGCTCACCATTTTGTGATCACTAAGGGTGGATGGATATTTTTTGAATAACTCTTTAAGCCATATAGGCTATCTACTGCAGTGTCAAGATGTGCAGACCCCAAGGATTTTTTCAATGGCATGTTCAGAAAAAGAGCAGTGTGCAGAGGTAGGCCACATCAATTTCAGTTCCCAGAAGATTTGATTAGAAATGAATTCAGCTTAGATGAGCAAGAACTGAGGAAGGAGAAGTGGGTGGCATATAAGAAAGCCCTTGATTTTATCCATCAATTAGACACTAGCTATGACCCCCTTTCTAGCTTCAATCCATTTGAGGAGAAAACAAAATTCCTAATTCTTTATTTTGGAGATCTCATGCAGACCTTAAAAGAAAAGAGGGAGGCCATAATGCAAAATGAGTCTGATAAGGCTAAGATGGTATTGGCTAAGCCTGCCTTTGCTAGAGATATCCCACGTGGTGACTATGTAATGCACAAAATGTCAAAGTACATTGTGACAATGCTAGTGACAGGTGAGCCTTCCACTTCAAAAGGGAAGAGGAAAATTGAAGATGTCATTGACATCCAGGATTCCCCTAAGAAGCAGAGAGTGGGAAAGGAAATTGAAACTGATGAGCCTCAATATTCTCCATCTCAGTTTCCTATCCACATTGGAGATGAACAAGTTGTGGTTGAACAATTATTGTAGTTAGGGAGTCTCGGTGAGATGGACTATACCTATGAGGAGACCCAAGAGGGGATGCCTGAAGAGCCACCTAATGCTGAAATGGATTTGACTAATGGTGAGTTAAAGGGCCAAGAAATGGACCTTACTGTTAAGCAAGCTAGTGAAGAATTCCTAGCTGACAATAATTTTGTCACATCAGGAGCTTTTATACAGTTTCTATGGAAGCAAAATATTGATCAATTCAAGACTAGATGTGAACAGAGGAAAAGTGAATAGCCTCTTAAAAATACAACTCAGGTAGAAGAAGAGGTTAAGCAAGAAATGATGGAGGAGTTCAAAGCAATAACCCTTGAGAAAGGAAGAGAAATGGTAGCAAAGGCTGGTGTGTTGATTCTCCCTAAATGGGATATAGTTGATGCCTTAGTGCTTGATGTGGTGAGGAAAGAAACAAAGCCTATGGAAGGAGTGACATTCAACAAAGATAATGTTGCTCTTGTCATGTGGTCTTTAAAGAAGGATTAAAACAAAAGAAGGAAGGATGCATCAGATTCTAGCCTCTTAGGAGGAATGATAGTTAAAAGAGTCCAAGACACAGGGGTAGTGGAAGCTACAAGCATAGTCCTAGAGACTACAAAATTTAGTGTTGCAGTGGTAGAGAAAGAGGCACAAGAAAAGGCTAATCTCCAATTGAAGTTGGAGACTATTTTAAAAGCTTACAATTATGCTAAAGCAGGAATAGCCAATAGAGATAACATAATTGCTAGACTCCAGAGTCAACTGGCAGGTCAATATCATCCCGGTGAATCTTCTACACTCATGATAGCCTCCTCTCCAACAAGACCCCCTCCTACTAGTCCCATCATTGAATATCCCTGTAAAGCGGAAAATCGCGATCGAACCCTAGTTGCTCTCCCCTCTTCCAACTCCAAGGAGAGAGAAGGGAGGTTCACTAGGGTTGATGGTTTTCACTTAGGGGAGAGACTTTACATTCAAAAGAGGGGTTGAAACCCACAAGATCCAATCCCACACAATGCAAGATTGGATGCTAAATGTGTTTCAAGGGTTAAGAAAGCAAGGCTACCCTCTTTTATAAAGAATGTTGATAGAAGAATTAAGCTAGGAATGCATAGAAAGTGACAAAGATTCGCTTATAAACTAAGATAGGGATATAGGATGAAGCTGTGGACCTGGAATTAGTAGTAAAATGTCGATACGGCGCTGTCCTACAAATTTGAGCAAAAGTTGTCAGGACGATGGCGCCTGGCGTGCACACGGTCCTCCAAAAAATCCGCGAAATGAAGGGGGATCTGTTCGTCTCTGCACAAGGATTCCAGATCTTCAATTTCAGCCGCGTACTTGCAACCTACACATAGAAAAGCGAAGATGATTGGGGGGTTAGGGATTAGGGGTTTGCCTTTAGGTCAAACCCCGATTTTGGAATTAACCAAGAAATGAGAAATTGCTGTAAATGTAATGTAAAACAAGTACTAATACCTTGTTGTAAGGATGTTTGTATCCTTATGTGCGAAGGTATAGATGTTGTTGTTTTTTGTATTGTTGTATGTTGCATGTAGCATGTAGTATGTGATCTCCTCTTCAATGGTTGAATCCTAGTCTTGAATGCAACACTTAGCCTTGAATGGAGACTTAGAATGATCAATTGCTTGAAAGAATGCTTGAATATAGTTTCCACGCCTTTTCCCTCATGTATGTATATCTCCAAATGAGAGAGGAAAATTTAGTTTATATACTTGTCATTTAGGGCTGATAGACTGATTTTCCCGACCTTAGGCCGACCAGGAAAGATAATTTTCCAATTTGCAAACATAAAGACCCGAAGTCCAAAAGAGACCGGGCCCAAAATAGGACCCAGGGACCAAGGCGCTGGGCACCATGGTCCTGGAGGACCAGGGCACTGGGCGCCCTGGTCCTGAAGGACCAGGGCGCTGGGCGCTCTGGTCCCACCTCCCGGGACAGCAGGGTGCAAAGGAGGTTCAGGCCAGGGTGCAAGAAAATGCAGTTTTTGGTGTCATAATCAGGTTTCGGGGTCTCCATTCAGGTTGTGTGTTGCGTCGCCATCGTGAAGACCGAAATGCAGTCAAAATTGCAAGTGTCACAATTTTAGGATGCTACATTTAGCCCCCACTTTAGCGGGAGTATAGGCGTACGCTCATACTTCCGATAAAGTACAAGGAAACAACATTGAAAGACTTTCACCATGTCAAGGAGGCAAGATACACCAAGCCCCCAGTGGACTAAGGATCTTACGACTTCGATTCACAAAGTAAAAGGGAAGATCACAAGGGAGAACCATGACTGTCAGTAGCAAGGTTCCCTCACTATGAGTCATGCAAGAAAGATATCAAAAATTTTCAAGGCAAGGTTAAATTTGCCAAGAAATTTTCAAGTATCTTGGAAAGATATGAACGGGATGTATGCCCCCCTACGTTAAAGTGATTGCACACGCCTCATCGGGGGTGATTGCTTTAAGGTAGTGATACATATAAGAAATGAGAAAGGAGCATGTTATCGCAAGGATTGAGCCCCCAAGTGTGAGATAAGCCCAAGGATAATAGACACAAAACACAAAGCACAAGGTGACTTCGCTTTCCTCGGGGTCAGTATGCTGTATGATAATTCATGTATATCATATGTATGTATGCATAATTGTTCTTCATTCCCCAATCAAGGAAGGTCACCTAGAAGAAGGGAACACATGTGTCTTTTGAGTCAACATGAGAGAGATCGAGAGATCTCAATGCTTTGCATCGTCCTCAAGTAGACAACACTAAGGACAACAAATAGAAGAATGAGAATAACACATAGAGGAAGTAACAAAAGAGAGGGGGAGAGAATCTACTATGCTAATGAAACTAGTCTAGCATGTCATCTACCCCCCGATCTTGCTAATCAATGTTTCAGGAAGGTAGGGAACACGCTAGAGGAGGAACATCCAACACAGCAGATGGAGCTATCACAAGATCCAAACAAGGGCCATGTTCATGTTCCAAGCCACGTTGTTCTTGTCTAGGAGCTAGGATAAGTGCTTTAGAAAATTTGTTAGATAAATGGTTATCAATATCAACAAGTTCATATTCACTATCAGAAGCAAGAGAAGTAACATTTGCATCATGAATAACATTTTCATCCATATCATCATCAAGATTTATAAAAATAGGGTCTTTAACTCGCACAGGATCAAGACCATCATGCATCTTATGTTTAGGAGATTTCGGCTCAATCGTCGGCTGAGGAGAAAATGGAATAATGCTTGTTGAAGGTGTTTTTGGGGATTGCAAAGTTTGAGCTCTAAGACGACGCTTTCGTCAACATTCACGTGCAGAACGATTTCGTCTAGTCTTAGTAGGAAGATTAGGAGATTGAGGAGGAGGAATGTTCTCATCCTTATCACTTGGGTGTTTAGGTTGTGGTCTCTTAGGCTGGATAATAGGAGAAGAAGAAGGTCTCTTCTCTCTATAGAAGGAAGGAGGAGGAACTGCTCCATATAAAGGAGCAATTTTTGGTTTAGGAAGAAGACCAAGTCCATCATGACGAGGAGGTATAGGTCTACTTTTAGAAGGTTTATTAGGCATAGACATAGTCACATCCATAGGAATGGGTTGGGAATCTTCTTGAGGAAAGACATTAGTTTTATCTTTCAAAGGAAGAACCTCCTTCTCAAGAATGATAGGAATATCAAGTTTGGGTGTTCTAGGTTCACTTAGAGAAAGGATCATATCTTTTTTCCACTTTTGATAAGATTTAAAAAGATGATCACTTCGCGGAGGAAGAGATTGAAACTGTTTAGGCCAAAAGTAATCAATAGGAATGCTAGAAGTTCTTTCAGCTAGTTTAAAGAGACTATGATTGACAGTAACAACTTCACCATTATGGGGAAATTTCAAACACTTGTGAATAGGAGAAGCAATAGCTTTCATGGAAGACAACCAAGGATAGCCAAGCTTCACATGAAATTGTTCGGACGAAGGAATAATAGCAAAGCTCACATCAAGGGATTTGTTATGGACCTCAATAGGCAATGTAATAGAACCAATTGCAGGAGAAGAAAATGCATCAAATAATTTCACAATCACATCTGTTTTGTCATAAATCACTTGATTCAATTGCAAAGTAAAAAGGAATTCTTCAGTAATAACATTAACCATGCACGAAGGATCAATAAGCACTCCACGGCAAGGTGTATTCTTGACTTTTGCAACTATGTATAAAGGACCATTAGGTTCCCTAATGGTTTCACTAGAATCAAATGTGATGGAAGGTTCTTTAGGGATTTTCTGCTGCTCTACAAAGTTAATCACATTCAGAGTCATAGACACGAGATCATTAGGTGAGACAGAGGAATCAGTAGTATCAATCGCATTAGAGGTATGAGAAGGTAATGGATCAGTAGAAATCTAAAGATTTTGGTTAGGAGGAGCTACAGATGTGTTGCCTTTATCATTCACACCAGAAACAGAGATAGTATTATTATCAATCAAATCTTGAATTTTACCCTTTAAAGAAAAACATTTTTCAGTATCATGCCCAGGTTGACGATGAAATTGACAAAAAGATTTGTTATCAAAATAAGGTGAATTAATCTTTGCAGGATCAATTTGCCTTATAGGAGGAAGAGTAAGCACATTTTGTTCCAATAACTTATTCATAATACTATGCAATGATTCATTCAAAGGAGTAAACTTTCTTTCTCTCTTGAAAAACTTAGAAATAGGAGACACACCTGATACTGCATTCACATTGTTGTTGATGATGTTTTCATTGAATTTGATGGACTCTCTGTTCGGTTTAAACTTCCCAAATGGTTGTTGACTACTATCACCCTTATCACTCGGAGCCATAGGATGTGTTTGTTCCATTTGACTCACAGTCAGTTGATAATTGTGAAGAGTTGCGCACAACTGTTGGAAAGAAGTAAACTCAGAAAACAGGAGTTTGTCTCGAATATCTTTTTGTAAATTAGAAATGAAGATTCTTTGAATATCATTGTCAGGCACTGGAAAAGAAATTTGAGCATACAAATGCTTATATCTACCAATGAAATCAGTCACTTTTTCTTTAACACCTTGTTTACAATGCATTAAATCAATCAAAGTAACTTTAGGACTTATATTCTTTTGAAATTGTTGAATAAAAGCATTTGCAAGTTGTTCGAAAGAAGTGATAGAATAAGAAGGCAATGAGCAATACCATTGTAGGGCTTTGTCTCTTAATGTTCTAGTAAACAATTTTGCAAGCAACCTTTGGTCATAAGCAAAATTAGTACATATTGTTTGAAAGGTCTTAACATGTATTAGAGGATCACCCTTACCATTATAAAGCTCCAAATGTGGAATTTCAACATGTTTAGGGGGAATAGCTCGAACAATATCAAGAGAAAGTGGGCTCGCAACATCAAATGTGGGCACACTAAACTTAGATTGATTCATAGAGGCAATTTGTTGCTGTAAAGAAGAGACAATTTGTGCAAGATTGTTAATGGTCACTTCAGTCGAAGAATTCATATTAGACGTGTTAGATTGTGATGGAGGTGTTATGTTATTGAAAGAAGGTAGCGAGTAAGGTGGTGGGACACTATGATAGTTAGTCATAGGAGATGATTGGAAAGGAGGAATACTACAAGGAGGAATGGAATGATTAAACGAGTTGCCCCCTTGCGTCATGTTCATTTGTGGAGATATAAGAGGAACACTCACTGAAGGAATGAATGAAGAAGTTGGATTGAATGAAGGAAGAGGGTTAATTGAAGAAGAAGGATTGCCCCCATGATTAGTGATCATAGGAGGAATGTCTTGTATTGAAGTAGTCATTATGTTTGATGTAAAAGTAGGTATGCTAGCAATAGAAGTCATCAAAGGAATAGAATGATTGTCTTGAGTAGGAGGTTGTGTATAACCTAAGGTTTCGGCACAATTTTTCATAGGCATCACATTTGAATCCATAATGTGTGCAATACCACGCAAAATATCAATTCCATTCTTATCACTTTGAAGCATACGTTTTAGACCCTCAATTAAAGGAAGAGCTTGACTATCAGGGTATTCTTGAGACATCCATTTTCGAAAATCGTCAAATTGGTTATCCAATTTTGAAAGTTGTTTTACAGAAACCTCATGGAGAGCTTCTTCATCATTAAGAGGATTAGAGGAATTACCCATGTCCTCGTTAAAAAGGCCATTCAAATTAGGTTCCATCTCCTCAATAATTAAACCTTGGAAGGACTTAATTCTAAGGCTTCGTCTAACGGGAATAGTGTAAGTAGGGCTTATTGTTGTAAAACTCATGCACTAAAGAAAGAGAGAATATTTTGAATTTTAGAAGTAGCAAATTTCAGTAAAACTAGCCAATCTTCCAGATTTAAGCTGTTAAATACAATCAGGACAATCTCCCGAAATTTCAGAAAAAATGTCCGGGACCGTGGCGCTCGGAGTGCACACGGTCCTCGCAACTTTTTTCGAAATTTGCAGGGATGAAAGTTATGATGATTTTACAGCTAACCTGAAAAAATTGAGTGATTTTACGATCTGTAGATAGGCCAAATTAAAGTTGCAATCTCAAAATTGAACCCTACCCAGATTGTCGAAAAATGCAAAATTTGAATTTTGAAAAAGAGAGGGAAACTGAAATTTTGAATTTTATGATTTTAGAGGGAATACCAAAAGCAATGCAAGTTTTGGATTTTAAAAATTGACTTAATTTCACGCAAAATTTGATTTTGGAAGCGGAAATCAAAGTTGTTGTAATTAAGCACTTAATTTCAAAAGTCACAAATTGCAAAAATTTGAATAAATTACTGAAATTTCGAATGAATGATAACACACTTTTCAGATTTAGGACTGTAAGAAACACAATTTTGACACAAATTTCAATTAAAACAATTTTTGAATGATTAGAAGCCTTAATCCAAGCAATCGCTAGACCAACTTTGACTGTAATTTTGAAGGTGTTAAAATTGATAAAATCAGCCAAAATTCTGGATTTTAGCAGAAAAATACAGTAAGATCTCGCTCCCGAAATTTCGGAAAAAATGTCGGGGACGATGGCGCTCGGAGTGCACACAGTCCTCGCAACTTTTTTCCAAATTTTCAGGGATGAAAGATATTATGATTTTATTGCGGAATCCAAAGTTACAGCTGATTTGGAGATGTTTTGATCAGTGAAATTGTCGGACAAAGGTTGAATCAAGAGGGTTTCAAAAATTAGGGTTTTGACACTTAACCACTTAATTTTCAAAATTAAAGCACAAATATGAATTGATAATTTGTAATAGAAGGGTAGATCTGAAACAAGCATCAACAATTAAACGTTTCGCAAGCTTAATTACTAAAAAGAAAATTTAGGGTTTTTATGCAATTAACCTCTAAAATTTTGCAAAAGATCAAACATGGAAATGTAATCAAGGAATCCAATTTTTAGATCTAACTATGAATAATCAGAAAGGATGTTCACGTCGGGTTCACCAAAATGTAAAGCGGAAAATCACGATCGAACCCTAGTTGCTCTCCCCTCTTCCAACTCCAAGGAGAGAGAAGGGAGGTTCACTAGGGTTGATGGTTTTCACTTAGGGGAGAGACTTTACATTCAAAAGAGGGGTTGAAACCCACAAGATCCAATCCCACACAATGCAAGATTGGATGCTAAATGTGTTTCAAGGGTTAAGAAAGCAAGGCTACCCTCTTTTATAAAGAATGTTGATAGAAGAATTAAGCTAGGAATGCATAGAAAGTGATGAAGATTCGCTTATAAACTGAGATAGGGATATAGGATGAAGTTGCGGACCTGGAATTAGCAGTAAAATGTCGATACGGTGCTGTCCTGCAAATTTGAGCAAAAGTTGTCAGGACGATGGCGCCCGGCGTGCACACGGTCCTCCGAAAAATCCGCGAAACGAAGGGGGATCTGTTCGTCTCTACACAAGGATTCCAGATCTTCAATTTCAGCCGCATACCTCCAACCTACACACAGAAAAGCGAAGACGATTGGGGGGTTAGGGATTAGGGGTTTGCCTTTAGGTCAAACCCCAGTTTTGGAATTAACCAAGAAATGAGAAATTGCTGTAAATGTAATGTAAAACAAGTACTAATACCTTGTTGTAAGGATGTTTGTATCCTTATGTGCGAAGGTATAGATGTTGTTGTTTGTTGTATTGTTGTATGTTGCATGTAGCATGTAGTATGTGATCTCCTCTTCAATGGTTGAATCCTTGTCTTGAATGCAACACTTAGCCTTGAATGGAGACTTAGAATGATCAATTGCTTGAAAGAATGCTTGAATGCTTGAATGCTTGAATATAGTTTCCATGCCTTTTCCCTCATGTATGTATATCTCCAAATGAGAGAGGAAAATGTAGTTTATATACTTGTCATTTAGGGCTGATAGACTGATTTTCCCGACCTTAGGCCGACCAGGAAAGATAATTTTCCAATTTGCAAACATAAAGACCTAAAGTCCAAAAGAGACCGGGCCCAAAATAGGACCCAGGGACCAGGGCGCTGGGCACCATGGTCCTGGAGGACCAGGGCACTGGGCGCTCTGGTCCCACCTCCCGGGACAACAGGGTGCAAAGGAGGTTCAGGCCAGGGTGCAAGAAAATGCAGTTTTTGGTGTCATAATCAGGTTTCGGGGTCTCCATTCAGGTTGCGTGTTGCGTCGCCATCGTGAAGACAAAAATGCAGTCGAAATTGCAAGTGTCACAATTTTAGGATGCTACAATCCCCCTTCTCCTATGCCTTCTAGTTCCCAATTACCTGAAAATGTCCAACATGAGTTGGAAAAATTGAAACAAGCTCAGACATTGTATGCAAACAAATATGAGGAGAAGGTGAAAGCCACCATCTTGAAGTTTGCTGACTTAGTCAAAACCTCCAATGTATACATAAATATGAAGAGGATTATTGATATTTTGATCAAATTGAGAGAAGAAGAAGCTACTTTGGAACCAATCCTGAATAAGTGGGTGCCTAGAGGTAAAGAGTTAGAGCTCACGTGTTCTTCCCATGCAGATGCAGAAAAGAATGACAATCTAAGGTCCACATGTGAGTTTATAAAAGAGATGAATATTCTTTTAGTGGAAGGAGCTGGTATAAAAAGAAAAGCCCAACTTTATAGGAAATAATATTCAAATCATAAATTTGAAATGTTTCCAGGAGGTTTCATTGGTCCTGTCCAGCTAAAGGAAGAGAAGACTTGGTTAAAGGAGGTGGACCACAATTTGTCCCTAAGGTTCAATCAGATTATTAGTACTGATGACACATCCTTATTTATCCAAACAATTGAGGAATTTGAAAAAGTGAAATCTCATTATGGTTTCATAGAAACAGTGATTGGGCATGTACGAGTCACTTGGAAGCAGCTAGAAGATATGAAACAGAAGATTGCTATTTTTACTTGGCCTAGTGATGATGTGTATCAGGAGTGGAAAGATAAGTATATGGGATAGAAAGAAGATGCTTGAGAGTAGTTACAGGAGGTCGCAACAGAACAACAAGCAAAGGAAGCTGTAGATGCTGAAAAGGACTTATAACCGCTTCTTGAAAATGACTGATTGTTTGTAACAAACTTTCTTTTGAAGGGTGCAAAGCTTGTATGCATCCATAGTATTAAAAATGGATACCAGGACTCCTAAAAAAATGATCGCAAGTAATTGTAAGAAAACACTATAGAAATTTATCTGAGCTTTTTTCTAGTCTTATGGAGAATACTCTGAGTTTTGTAATATTTCCTCAAAATTAATATCAATATATAGAGTAGAAATAGTGTATATACATAAATGTGCATAGCAGTCATAGGGAAACTCATGTCAAATGTGCAACTCAATACAATAAATAATCTTAGTTTGTAGCCCTATAGCATCATAATGCAGTCCTTGACCAAGTATGCATACAAGAAACATCTAGTTCTATTAAGGCACAAGCATCAAAGTCAGAGGTTATGATAACTACTAAAAAACATCAAGAACAAAAATTTTAGTCTCAAGAATTAGGAGTTGTAATAAAAAAACTTACAAGGATGAGGCATATTCATAACTTTTGCAGTCCCACCTTGGATATCAACACTAGAAGCAACTCATATTGTTCGTGTAAAGACAAGACAATATGGGAGTTCATTATACCCAGCAACTCGTGGTGTTGTTGTTTGTGTTGGCTCTATTGGACCCTGCAATTAAGATTCAATATACATTATTCAATAAGATTAACTATGCAACATTATGAAATATTGAAAAGTGTGTTACCTTGTTGAGCTTCGCTTGGTTTTGAGAATAGTTTAATATTCTCTACTTAACAAGGCCAACCACGTGAAGGTGGAAGCTCATTTGGCCCCTCCCCCCCCCTAACATCACTCTAAATTCCCCATTAACATCTTATAACATTCATTCATTAATTATTTCTACCATTAATAAAATATAGAATTCATTCATTAATATCACATAACATTCATTAACACATAGCATTGATTAACATTAATTAACATGCAACATTCATCAATATTAATTAACACATATCATCCATAACCATTAATTAGCACATAATTACATACACTAACACATAAAAATCAGTCATTATCAAATAAGTTAGATTACAATCATTTCTTTCTTTGTTTTTTCTGTAATAACCCACCAAAATTGATCCAACAAAAATTGAGTATATTTTTTTTTCTTTATTACGTTTTATTCAATTGCATACTCTGGGCATCCATCCAAATAGGACTGGGCATTCATCCATTCGGGATGAGCTTCTAACCATACGGGTTAGGCAGTTGTCCATACGGGACGTAAATTTCATCTATCAAATACGGGATAGGCATCTACCCATACAGGGTAGGCATCCATCCAAACGGGATAGGAGATGCTCTGGCCAGAGACTTAGACTCATCGGGACCATTCGGGTCCTGAGCCACTCACTAAGTACTACATTCTTCTAACAAGAATGCACCGAGGTCGCCGTCCTTAGGAGTAATAAGAAAATAAGACAAGCTTGAATTCCGCCTCGGAATTTGGCTTAAAGCCTCGGGAAGTCAAGCGAATCCATACGGGATTCCTTCCGAGTATGCATTGAATTGAGTTTGATTATCTTATCTTTCGATTAGGATTCTTACTCAACCAAGCCTAGACCCCACCCACGAACGCCTGAGTACGAGGGACAACTCCGTCCCAAGACTGCCTACATACCCACTTCGGCGTGGGATCAAGGCGTAAAGTATGTAGTTCTATCTTCTAATCTATGGTTTGATGTAAACTGATTTTTGTGGGTACGCAACCCTTTCTAGGGTCAGTGTCCCAGACAGTTTCTCTGCGGTTGCTACCCACGAAGGTAGCACTTAAGCGAAGGCTCAAGATGGCCTATTGCTTGTGGCCTAACAAAATAACTAGATCCTAATACTTAACATGAGCGTCACCCAATTACAAATCACCAATATCCCTTCGAGGTGAATAAATAGATAAATAAAGTCATTTTCACGAGAGCTCTTAACTAGACCATCCCTAAGAGGGGTTTACTATGGTTTATCTCAACGGATGTGAAATTCAATTAAAAGTTATCTTATTAATTATCGATCCAAGAGGGATTACCCGCCCCTTGGATTTTTAACTTCCAAATGACCCTTATTACTCCCCGACGATTTATAGGGACGATGCCACAGACGTCGTTAATGCAGCTTTATTAGGCGCTAAGTGCAGTAGTTCAACACGACGGCATTACCCGTAAGCGTGACCCAGAGGCACCATATATACCGAACGCTGCTAGTTTTGGTTTTCCAACTTCCTTTATTTAATTTTCTAACTACGAATGACAAAATGAAAGCGTAAATAATTGAAGTAACTACTTGAAGTGTAATTTGCATAGCAAATGAACTTGCATAATAGTAATTGCATGGAAGATATAATTATCCTAAAAAAAATTCGCATGCTATGAACCATTAACGGAAGCAATTAATCTATGATGAAAGATGACTTAACGAATCCAAAATAACGATTAAATCTAAGTACTTGTAATAAGGTAAGTTAATCTCAATCGAGTGTCTTAAAAATTTTAAAGTTTATTTAGGATAGTTTAATTACAATCTTGCTACACATTAATCCCATTTTCAATTGAAAGTCGATATCCTTAAATTCATACTAAGGAAAAAAAATCATCATTTCCTAATGTCATTATTATCAACTAAAGAAGAAAAAAAGACTAAATAAAAATTAACTTTGTTTCTTTTTTTTTTTAAAAAAAATAACCAAATTACAATTTCAAATTTCGAAACTTAAATAATAATAAAAAAAAACTAAATTCTAACTTAATGGCAAAGAGGGCTTGCATTGTTTTATAATAATATAGAGGGTTGCGGGGTGGGGACCACGGGTCCCATCACCCCTGCGGCCCTGCATGCGCAGGTCCGCAGGGATGAGGGGACCCTGCGGGCCCCTCCGTACCCTGCAACGGTTACTATGTAACCGTCCCTGCATGCGGCCTACCATTAAAGCAAAACGCCATGCGTTACGGGCGAGGGTGAAGTTCGAAAGTTTTATTTTCGTTTTTTAATTTTTTTTTTGTTTTTTATTTATTTTTTTGGGTTACTTATATATATATATATATATATATATAAATATATATATTTGTTATAGTATTGACATTATCATTTTATACAGGAGTATTATAACAAAAAAAATAGGTAATTAATAATGTTGCAGGTTTGCCTTAGGGACAAAATGAAACAATAACCAGAGGGATTCCTTTTTTTCCATTTCTTTGTTTTCTACAGGGAAATTCATTCACAGATAGAGGGAGTTTATTTCTTTTCTTCATTTCTTCTGTTTCCTACACAGGGAAAGCTTATTCATAGAGAAAGGAATTCATTCCTTTACACAGGAAGAAAAAAAAAGATTTCATTCACAGAGAAAGTTATCCATTTTTATTTTTATTTTTACACAGGGAAAATTCATTCACAGAGGGAGGAGATTTATTTATACACACAGGGAGATCTAATTTTTATCAAAATAAACTGAAGATAATAATCTAATTTCCATTTACTTGAAAACTAATTTCTTATCAGAATTAGAACAATGAGTCTTATTTTCAAGAAAGAAAATGAATTTCATTCTACAAATCTGAGACAAAATAATGAATTTTATTCTCTAAAATCTGAAACTAATGTATCTTATTTTCAAAAGAAA
Source organism: Cryptomeria japonica (assembly GCF_030272615.1). Lineage (NCBI taxonomy): Eukaryota > Viridiplantae > Streptophyta > Pinopsida > Cupressales > Cupressaceae > Cryptomeria > Cryptomeria japonica. Next base: position 542,353,958 of record NC_081414.1, on the reverse strand, counting down.
TGAATTTCATTCTACAAAATCCAAGATAAAACAATGAATTTTATTCTCTAAAATCTGAAACTAATGTATCTTATTTTCAAAAGAAATGAATTTCATTCTACAAAATCCAAGATAAAACAATGAATTTTATTCTCTAAAATCTGAAACTAATGTATCTTATTTTCAAAAGAAATGAATTTCATTCTACAAAATTTAAGACAAAAACAATGAATTTTATTTTACAATAAATCTCATTCTTTACAAAAATCTAAAAACTAAATTCATATCAAGAATTTTAACAATGAACCTTATTAAAACCAGGATTCTCATTTTCTACAAAATCTAAACTAATTCTTTAACAAAATACAATTAAAATTTCATACTCATAATTAATCTAATCAAATCTAATCTACCATAAAAATGAGATGCATGAACTAATTTGGAGGAACCTGGATGCTTGAAGATGGTGTGGAGTCCTCCTTGATCCTCCAATTTGAAGAAAAATCCTCCAACAAAATCCTTGCTGCCAATGAAGTGGACTACCAAAGAGAATTCAACTTGTAGAAATTTCTTATCAAGATTAGCTAGCTTTTCCTTTGAAACTTGTTCCCATTTTATAAAAGAAATTACCCTTTTCCCACTACCTATTTTTTTAATTTAAAAAAGAGATTCTTCTCCCAATTTGGCCTCCATGCAAATTAATTAGGCTTAGTGGGAGGAGTTACATGCAAGGAGGTGGAGAAGCCTCTAGAAGCTTCTTATTCCTCCTACAACATGTGCCTTAATTTGGGTGAGGGAAATTAAATAACAATTTTAAAATATATATGCATTTTCCATGTGTGTGTGGTTTATTAATTTATTCCCTTACAATATTCATTCCATAATTCATCCAAAGAATATAAATAGAGTTTTGTATTTTAAATCAAAAAAAAGTGATAAAGGAGGGTTGTGACATCCTCCCCCCCTTAATCGGTGCATCGTCCCGATGCACTTATTAAATGTATTCAAAAGAGTTTATAGTTCATGTTCAAAACAAAAAGGGAAATAGCTGCTGCATCTCCTTAGTATCCTCCCAGGTGGCATTCTTCTCGTCGTACTGGTCCCATTGCACTTTGCACTGATCAACCTCTCTGTTGCGCAACTGGCACTGGCGCCTCTCCAAGATTCTGAATGGCTCTATCATTATTCCCCCCATTTCTTGGACCTGCAAGGCATCCCAATTCAAAATGTGTTTCTCATCAGGTACATATTTCTTAAGAAGAGATACATGGAAGACATCATGGATTCGGCTCAATTGGGGAGGCAAGGCTAACCGATAAGCAACTGGATTAATTCTTCCCAATATTTCAAAGGGTCCGACATAACGAGGTGCAAGCTTAGTCTTTTTCCCAAATCTTATGGAACTCTTGTGTGGCCTAACCCTTAGGAAGACTTTCTCTCCTACTTCAAACTCCCTTGGTGTTCTGTTTTTATCTGCATAACTCTTCTGCCTATCCGAGGCTTCCTTCAACCTTTGCCTAATTTCCTTAGTTTTCCTTTCCATTTCTCTCAACATATCTGGCCCAATAATCACTCTATCTTCAAGACTATCCCAACTCAAAGGTGTTCAACATGGTCTACCATACAAAGCTTCAAAAGGTGCCATTCCCAAAGATGTTTGATATGTATTATTGTAGGCAAACTCTACCAAAGGTAGGTACTCTTCCCATTTTCTCTGTTGGTCCATGCAGTACATACGAAGTAGGTCTTCCATAATCTGATTTGTCCTTTCTGTCTGACCGTCGGTTTCCGGGTGGTATGCGGTGCTAAAATTTAGTTGAGTCCCTAGGGCTGATTGAAGTGTGGTCCAAAACCTGGAAGTGAATCTTGCATCTCTGTCTGATATGATTTTCTCTGGTACTCCGTGCAACCTAACTATCTCCTTAATGAAACGTCTAGCCAAGGTGGGTGCATCATCTGTCAGATTTCCTGGTATAAAGTGTGCCACCTTAGTGAGCTTGTCAATTACCACCATTATTGCATCATGCCTAGAAGGTGACATGGGTAGCCCTTGTACAAAATCCATACTAATAACTTGCCACTTATGTTGGGGTACATCGTGCGATTGTAACAATCCAGCTGGGTGCCTATGTTCTGCCTTGACTCTTTGACACTCCAAACATTTGGCTACATACTTGACAATATCGTTCTTCAACCCTTGCCAAAAGTATAACTTCTTTAGATCTGCATAAAGTTTGTTAACTCCTGGGTGGCCTGAATAAGGGGCATTGTGAGCCTCCGATAAAACTACTTCCCTTAAATTCCCTGAATTAGGAACATAGATTCTGTTATTGTATCTGAGTAGCCCATCTTCATCAAATGTGTACCCTTCAACCTTAGGGTCGGTCGGGTTGTGTCTTATAGTTAATTCGACTTGCTCATACCATGGGTCATGTCCTTGTTCATCCATTACTTGCTTTTTGAAAGAGGTTTTGAAGGTTGCTATAGTCATCAAGTGTCTTCTCCTACTTAAGGCATCTGCCACCCTATTTTCTTTCCCCTTAATATATTCGATCTCAAAGTCATATTCGCTTAAGAACTCTAGCCACCTTCTTTGTCTGGCATTTAAGTGAGGTTGGGTAAAGATGTATTTTAGCCCTTGGTTGTCCGACTTAAGCTCAAAGGGCTTCCCTAGTAAGAAATGTCTCCACTTTTGCAGGGCATGCACAATTGCTGCCAACTCTAAGTCGTGGGGTGCATAATTGACTTCATGAGTCTTTAGCTTCCTAGATTCATAAGCCACTACCCCTTCATCTTGGACAAGTACCCCTCCTAACCCTTCAATAGAAGCATCTGTTACAACTGTGAAGTGTCCATTTGGGTCTGGTACCTTTAGAATGGGTGCTGAAGTTAGTTTTCCCTTCAAGATTTGAAATGCCTTATCACTTTGCTCGGTCCATACAAACCTTTTGCCCTTCCGTTGCAACGAGGTGATGGGATTTGCTATCTTAGAGAATCCTTCCACAAACCTCCTATAGTAACCTGCTAGCCCCATAAAGCTTCTTACCTCTGAAACATTCTTAGGGATTGGCCATTCTACTATCGCCTTTATTTTATCTGGGTCGACTGCTATTCCTTCCTTCGATATTATATGCCCAAGATAGTGAATCTTTTCCTCAAAGAAGGCGCATTTGGACAATTTTCCATATAACTTATGTTCTCTCAATCTTTGCAAAACAATCTGTAGGTGCGCTAAATGTTCCTCTTCATTTCTAGAATAAATCAAAATGTCATCCAAGAATACCAAAACAAACTTATCCAAGTAGTCATGGAATACACTATTCATCAGGTTCATGAATGCAGCTGGGGCATTAGTTACTCCAAAAGGAACTACTGTGAATTCATAGTGTCCATATCTCGTCCTGAAAGCTGTCTTTGGAATGTCTTCTTCCTTAATTCTGAGTTGATGGTACCCTGACCGAAGATCTATCTTGGAGAAAACTGCCGCTCCTTTCATTTGGTCAAAAAGGTCCTCTATGCGAGGTAAGGGATACCTATTCTTTATGGTAACTTTGTTCAACATCCTATAGTCGATGCATAGCCTTAAGGTTCCATCCTTCTTCTTAACAAATAAAACTGGCGCTCCCCATGGTGATACACTTGGCCTTATTAATCCCTTAGCTAAGAGTTCCTCTAATTGCATTTTGAGCTCTTGTAATTCGGTTGTGTTCATCCGGTAAGGTGCCTTTGATACTGGTTCAGCTCCTGGGAGTACTTCGATAGAAAAGTCAAACTTTCTCTTAGGGGGTAAACCGGGTAGTTCTTCTGGAAAAACATCCCTAAACTCTCTTAAGAAAGGGGTATTTTCAAATGTTGGTGTATTTTCCTCCTTCCCTTCATCAAATTCGACCATAAAGATTTGTCCTCCTCTTCTCCTTTCCTTCTTTAATTGCATTGCTGAGATAGTTTCTACATTAATGGGTTTAAACTTTCCTTGGATTTTGACCCTTTTCCCCCCATCATCCAAACATTCAACAATTTTTCTATAACAATCTACATTAGCTTGATGGTCTGCTAACCAACTCATTCCCATAATTACATCATATAATCCTAAGGGTGCCACATAGAGATCTACCCTTGTTTCGAACTCAGGGAATTGTACCTTTGCCCTTGGTAAGTACTTAGTTACTTCTCTAGTTGCCTTATCCCCATATTGAACCGTCCATGATGACTCCATTTGATTAACTTTAAATGCATATTTGTTCACTAATTCAGGTGAGATGAAACATTCAGATGATCCCGTATCAATTAGAATTGATATTGGTTGTTCAAATAGTGTACCTGTAGTTTCCACGGGAACATTCTGGTATCTTCTTCTTTGGTTCCTAACTGCTGCATGAATCCTCTGTTGGGGCCCTTGTTGGGGTTGATTGGCTCTAATTTGTCCTTGCATCCTGGGGCAGTCTCTAGCAAAATGATTTTCCCCGCACATAAAGCATCCGCCTGGAGGACCTCTCCTACCTTGATTTCTAGGGGGATCATTCCTTGTTTCATTTCCCCTGGGTGGATAAGTTATCCTGTTCTGCTGGTCATTCCTGTTATAGTTGCCTCTGTTATCATTGCCCCTGTTATTATTGCCCCTGTTATCATTGCCCCTATTATTGTTGCCCCTGTTATTATCATTTCCATTCCTCTGATATTGATTAGGCGGTGGTCTCCTTTCGGAAGAGTTATTCCTTTGACCCTTGTTGAAATTAGTGTTTCCATTGAATTCTTGCTTCCTTTTGAATGAGTGATTCCCATTATAGTTTCGTCCTGCTAGTGTCTGAATCTTCCTCTCTTGCCTTAGGGACTTTTCAAGTACTTCATTCATATTTCTGGGTCCATGCATGTCAACCTCTGCCCCTATGTTGGTATTCAGCCCCAAAATGAACTTCCTTGCTTGGCCTTCTTCATCCCTTTGGTACATAGGCACATACTTAAGCAACTTGGCGAATTTATCCCAATATTGTTGAACGGATAGGGACCCTTGACGTAGGTTATGGAATTCTGTCACTTTCTCATCAAAGAACAATTGAGGAAGCCACCTATCTCGAAAATGGTGAACAAATTGATCCCATGTGATTGTATCCCTGTTATACCCATTTTGTTCCTTGGTGTTGGTCCACCAACTAGCCGCCTCCCCTGTGAGTTGATAGGAGCCCCATAAAGCCTTAGTTGTTTCGCTGAAATCTCTTAGCTCAAAATATTTCTCCATTTCATTTAGCCAATTCTCAGCCCCTTCACCAATCTGCCTCCCATCGAACTTAGGAGGGGTGATTTTCTTCAAATCCTTGGAGAGTTCTAATATGTTATTTTCCTTTCCATTACCCATCACATTTCCTTGATTGCTACCAGGGTTTCCATTCTCGGTACCACTTCTATTCTCATAGTCATTCTGCCTTTCCCTAAGGTCCTGCAGTGATTGTTCCAGGAAGTTGATTTTATCTCTTTGTTCGGTTAGAAGGTCGATTATAGCTTGGACCCCATCTCCGTTATTACCTAGGTTGTGTCGATCCTCTTCATGATCTTCCTCGTGGTTTCCTTCATGGTTTTCCTCATGGCTTTCCTCATGGTTTTCCTCCCTTTGACTCCTAGTACGTCTTCCATTACCCCTTCCTCTTCCTCTTCCTCTTCCTCTTCCTCTTCCTCTTCCTCTTGCCATTCGAGGTTTTACCTGGAAGTTAAATTATGTAGTTAGTTTCTTTCTGAAGAATAAAATTTAATTTCTATTATTGTAAAACATTCCCTTAGTTGAATAAATTGAAGTGAGCACAAGGCCTAGATTTGAACCTTTGCTCTGATACCACATGTAATAACCCACCAAAATTGATCCAACAAAAATTGAGTATATATTTTTTTCTTTATTACGTTTTATTCAATTGCATACTCTGGGCATCCATCCAAATAGGACTGGGCATTCATCCATTCGGGATGAGCTTCTAACCATACGGGTTAGCCAGTTGTCCATACGAGACGTAAATTTCATCTATCAAATACGGGATAGGCATCTACCCATACAGGGTAGGCATCCATCCAAACGGGATAGGAGATGCTCTGGCCAGAGACTTAGACTCATCGGGACCATTCGGGTCCTGAGCCACTCACTAAGTACTACATTCTTCTAACAAGAATGCACCGAGGTCGCCGTCCTTAGGAGTAATAAGAAAATAAGACAAGCTTGAATTCCGCCTCGGAATTTGGCTTAAAGCCTCGGGAAGTCAAGCGAATCCATACGGGATTCCTTCCGAGTATGCATTGAATTGAGTTTGATTATCTTATCTTTCGATTAGGATTCTTACTCAACCAAGCCTAGACCCCACCCACGAACGCCTGAGTACGAGGGACAACTCCGTCCCAAGACTGCCTACATACCCACTTCGGCGTGGGATCAAGGCGTAAAGTATGTAGTTCTATCTTCTAATCTATGGTTTGATGTAAACTGATTTTTGTGGGTACGCAACCCTTTCTAGGGTCAGTGTCCCAGACAGTTTCTCTGCGGTTGCTACCCACGAAGGTAGCACTTAAGCGAAGGCTCAAGATGGCCTATTGCTTGTGGCCTAACAAAATAACTAGATCCTAATACTTAACATGAGCGTCACCCAATTACAAATCACCAATATCCCTTCGAGGTGAATAAATAGATAAATAAAGTCATTTTCACGAGAGCTCTTAACTAGACCATCCCTAAGAGGGGTTTACTATGGTTTATCTCAACGGATGTGAAATTCAATTAAAAGTTATCTTATTAATTATCGATCCAAGAGGGATTACCCGCCCCTTGGATTTTTAACTTCCAAATGACCCTTATTACTCCCCGACGATTTATAGGGACGATGCCACAGACGTCGTTAATGCAGCTTTATTAGGCGCTAAGTGCAGTAGTTCAACACGACGGCATTACCCGTAAGCGTGACCCAGAGGCACCATATATACCGAACGCTGCTAGTTTTGGTTTTCCAACTTCCTTTATTTAATTTTCTAACTACGAATGACAAAATGAAAGCGTAAATAATTGAAGTAACTACTTGAAGTGTAATTTGCATAGCAAATGAACTTGCATAATAGTAATTGCATGGAAGATATAATTATCCTAAAAAAAATTCGCATGCTATGAACCATTAACGGAAGCAATTAATCTATGATGAAAGATGACTTAACGAATCCAAAATAACGATTAAATCTAAGTACTTGTAATAAGGTAAGTTAATCTCAATCGAGTGTCTTAAAAATTTTAAAGTTTATTTAGGATAGTTTAATTACAATCTTGCTACACATTAATCCCATTTTCAATTGAAAGTCGATATCCTTAAATTCATACTAAGGAAAAAAAATCATCATTTCCTAATGTCATTATTATCAACTAAAGAAGAAAAAAAGACTAAATAAAAATTAACTTTGTTTCTTTTTTTTTTTAAAAAAAATAACCAAATTACAATTTCAAATTTCGAAACTTAAATAATAATAAAAAAAAACTAAATTCTAACTTAATGGCAAAGAGGGCTTGCATTGTTTTATAATAATATAGAGGGTTGCGGGGTGGGGACCACGGGTCCCATCACCCCTGCGGCCCTGCATGCGCAGGTCCGCAGGGATGAGGGGACCCTGCGGGCCCCTCCGTACCCTGCAACGGTTACTATGTAACCGTCCCTGCATGCGGCCTACCATTAAAGCAAAACGCCATGCGTTACGGGCGAGGGTGAAGTTCGAAAGTTTTATTTTCGTTTTTTAATTTTTTTTTTGTTTTTTATTTATTTTTTTGGGTTACTTATATATATATATATATATATATATATAAATATATATATTTGTTATAGTATTGACATTATCATTTTATACAGGAGTATTATAACAAAAAAAATAGGTAATTAATAATGTTGCAGGTTTGCCTTAGGGACAAAATGAAACAATAACCAGAGGGATTCCTTTTTTTCCATTTCTTTGTTTTCTACAGGGAAATTCATTCACAGATAGAGGGAGTTTATTTCTTTTCTTCATTTCTTCTGTTTCCTACACAGGGAAAGCTTATTCACAGAGAAAGGAATTCATTCCTTTACACAGGAAGAAAAAAAAAGATTTCATTCACAGAGAAAGTTATCCATTTTTATTTTTATTTTTACACAGGGAAAATTCATTCACAGAGGGAGGAGATTTATTTATACACACAGGGAGATCTAATTTTTATCAAAATAAACTGAAGATAATAATCTAATTTCCATTTACTTGAAAACTAATTTCTTATCAGAATTAGAACAATGAGTCTTATTTTCAAGAAAGAAAATGAATTTCATTCTACAAATCTGAGACAAAATAATGAATTTTATTCTCTAAAATCTGAAACTAATGTATCTTATTTTCAAAAGAAATGAATTTCATTCTACAAAATCCAAGATAAAACAATGAATTTTATTCTCTAAAATCTGAAACTAATGTATCTTATTTTCAAAAGAAATGAATTTCATTCTACAAAATCCAAGATAAAACAATGAATTTTATTCTCTAAAATCTGAAACTAATGTATCTTATTTTCAAAAGAAATGAATTTCATTCTACAAAATTTAAGACAAAAACAATGAATTTTATTTTACAATAAATCTCATTCTTTACAAAAATCTAAAAACTAAATTCATATCAAGAATTTTAACAATGAACCTTATTAAAACCAGGATTCTCATTTTCTACAAAATCTAAACTAATTCTTTAACAAAATACAATTAAAATTTCATACTCATAATTAATCTAATCAAATCTAATCTACCATAAAAATGAGATGCATGAACTAATTTGGAGGAACCTGGATGCTTGAAGATGGTGTGGAGTCCTCCTTGATCCTCCAATTTGAAGAAAAATCCTCCAACAAAATCCTTGCTGCCAATGAAGTGGACTACCAAAGAGAATTCAACTTGTAGAAATTTCTTATCAAGATTAGCTAGCTTTTCCTTTGAAACTTGTTCCCATTTTATAAAAGAAATTACCCTTTTCCCACTACCTATTTTTTTAATTTAAAAAAGAGATTCTTCTCCCAATTTGGCCTCCATGCAAATTAATTAGGCTTAGTGGGAGGAGTTACATGCAAGGAGGTGGAGAAGCCTCTAGAAGCTTCTTATTCCTCCTACAACATGTGCCTTAATTTGGGTGAGGGAAATTAAATAACAATTTTAAAATATATATGCATTTTCCATGTGTGTGTGGTTTATTAATTTATTCCCTTACAATATTCATTCCATAATTCATCCAAAGAATATAAATAGAGTTTTGTATTTTAAATCAAAAAAAAGTGATAAAGGAGGGTTGTGACATTTTCTTTGAAGCTATGAAAAGACTAAGCGGAACATCGGTGTCTTCATCATTTCCCCCCTCTGCAGATGTTCTGCCAACTACTCGTGATCTCAATGTATGCCTAGTCCTATACTAAGGATGAGGACATTGAAGCGAAGGGGGGTCCTCTGCAATAACAAAGAAATGGGTTAAATTCAAAAAAAAAAAATATTATTGACAAGTATTTCATTAATTTAGAGAACATAATTGTTGTGCTCTTTACCTGATGGGGCCACATCATTTTGTGTAGCCTCAACCTCAACATGCTGAACACCACGGTCCTCTTCACCTGAGTGGGGAACATCACGTTCTTGAGGTTGTGTACCCAAATCATGCTCCACTTGCTCACCACCGACTACATGCTCTAAAATATTAACAAGAAAGGTTACATTAATTACTACTCTAATTACAAATTAAGATGTTTAATTGTATTAATAGCTAAATAAATAAATTTGAATAGAAAATGAATACCTCCACTACTGGGATGCACATCCGGACATTCATGTGCAGGTGGTGTTTCACAATTAGCAGGCTGCATTCCAATGACATGCACATTGTTATCATTGCTTGCTTATTTAAAACAAATATAGTCACTTTATGTTGGAACTCAACATCAATTAGATTATTGGTAAAGTATTCAATTTGAAACAACTTCCATTTACCATATTTACCTATGTGACGGATGCACTCAAATGTTGTGTATGCCCACTCAATTCTCATAGCCGATCAACCATGACTTAATAGCCTTGCTGGTAGGCAATTCTCTTATCATCTTCTGTGGGCACTCTATTGAATTCAGAGCCCTGCATTTTTGCTTGGTACCATGAATTTTGCTTGCATTGTTTGATAAAAAAAAACGTTTGCAATTTATTAATATTTTGAGACAATATGGGAGTTTACATGAGATACTTACAATTCATGCAACAAGTTTCATGTAACCACCAAAGCTGATTTTGTGTTGCACGTGCTTTTCTTGCCTTGCCTTGGTTGCTTTTGACATGTCACTCAGTCTATAAAAAGTTTGAAATATGTTAGATTATATAAATATAAAGAGTAATTAATTAGTACATAATTACATTCTTAATAGTATCTCGTACCTTCTTCTGGTGTCTACTGGTGTATTTCCTTTTTTCCTTTCAATTCTCTCCTTGGCATCCAAAATCAGGTCCTTCCACTCCCTCTCTGGAATCATGGGGGGATGCTCGTACTTTAGGTTCCTCTCCAAATGGGTCTTGTATTGGTCCCTCACATACTTTAGATATTTGCCAGCTTTTTCAAGGAGCTTGGTTTTGTCAAAGGTGTCATTTCCAAACCACTCAACCATTTGGTTTGTCAATTCATCTTTTAACCTTTTTTCTTGGTCATTCCACCTTTTAAAGCAAAAACAAACCTGTTAGATTCAGAAATGAACTGAAGATACATTTATTACACTTCAAAAAATGGATCAAAGGAAAAGTATTCTAGCAATGATATGAAATCAAAAGTGGATAAGGGTTAGTTCACATATGATGTACCACCTTTTACATATGGTGGGCCCAAATATCTGCAATGCAATGTCACTAAGATATTTATAGAAAATATCATTGCTTGCAAAAAATTCATGGGATCAATATTAGTCCAAAATGAGTGATCATAAAGTAAATTACAATTAGAGTATATATAATAATAATTTTAAAGTACCTGGAACCTTTTGTATCTTTAAGGGAAGCATTTCTTCGTCGCTCACCACGAATGTGGCCTACAATGTTCCCGTACTAGCAATATGAGAAGATCCAGGAAATGATGCTATGTTATCAGCAGTAGTAGCCTGTGGCACATCCTCATGTGCATCTCCTCCTGCAAAAAATGAATCCACTATGAAATGGCATTAGAATTCAAGAAAGAACGCTTGAAGGGAAATAAACACATGACAAAAGATAGAGAAAAAGAGGGATCTACCAACAGTGGGCGGGCCAATATGATGTGCACTAGAGGATGTCTGCATGCTACATGTTGCTGACATTGCAGTCGGCAATATAGGTGAGGGTGACCTCTGATGAGGCGACATCAACATTTGCACAGTAACATTGACAACACCTAAAGAATAATACATTAAATATATCAAACATTAAATATATGAAAAGTGAAAGAATTGTAAACAAGGATGAACCTTTATTTTGAAAATCGACAGTATCAAGTATGATGTGTTTTGGGTACTCAGAGTGATAAGCCAAGCAAGTGATAATACAAGAAAATCATCATCACTTGATCCTGCAACACCCTGATCATAGGAACGACTTTCATGAGGGCGGATAAATTGTTGTAAAAACAATATGTACATATTTTAGTTAATGACATAAAAGGAGAATAAAATATAAACCATTATTGAACTTTTGTTATAATTAAAGCTTTCATTACTGCTTACTTGCAAGTTTTCTACTGTCTTATACAATAATTCCACCCTCCGTCGTATCTCATCAGTGGTAGGATGTACGGCTGCCAAAGAAACAATCTCTTTTCTAATTTTTATAAGAGGCATTTTAAAGAATTTCACAAGGTCTTTGGGATCTTCAGGATCATCATTGCTTAACCCTAATGATTCCACATCCATAGAAAGGTGCTCAGGTACTACAACTCCCTTTCCCTTTCCCTGAACATCTATCTGTGTCAAGAATATCATTAACAATTACAAAATTAGTATAAATCACTAAAAAAAAGAACATAATAATGTAACAGTTTGCTTCTACCTAATTTGTACAATTACAATAAGGTTTACCTACTCGGTAGAAGTGTCGCAAGGTACATCTCTGTCTACGATATGTGATGGATCCATGTCGGCCTGTGACAAAGAAAAAATATAAAAAACATTAGCGAAAATACATCATACACAACATGAACAACATGAACTTTGTAGACAAAAAGAGTATTAAATAATAAAAAGATGTCATCAAAATCATTGTAAATTTTGTAATTCCTTACCTTTACTTTATGTAGACTATGTAGGATCCTCAACTAAATGGTCACATAAATAGTCACATAGCTAATAAACAATCCAATTTCCATAAATAAACATAGTTTAAAAATTGTCACATAAATAGTCACAACCCCTATCTCCATCTCCATATTAAAAGGTGCATCATGAATTAATTATGTAATGGAATTAGAATTCAAAACAAAATAAATTAATTATGTAAAAAAAATTCTATCAAGAAGTCAATATTCAATAGATAATATACTAATCACATTCCTCATACATTTCATTCCTCATCATCATGAACATCAAGGTCATCATCGCCATCATCATCATCATCATCATCATCATCATCATCATCATCATCATCATCATCATCATCATCATCATCATCATCAACGTCTTCGCCATCATCATCACCATCATCACTATCACTGTCATCATCATCATCATCATCATCATCATCATCATCATCATCACCATCATCACTATCACTGTCATCATCATCATCATCATCATCATCATCATCATCATCATCATCTTCTTCTTCTTCTTCTTCTTCTTCTTCTTCTTCTTCTTCGTCATCTTCTTCTTCTTCTTCTTCTTCTTCTTCATCATCATTGTGAAACTGTCGATCGTGATCATCATCCACTTCATCTTCTACTTCTTTGGTATCTTCTTCTTCCATCACATTATACTTTATCAGCCTTCCTCTTGGATCATGTCTAACAACAAATGACCAACCCGGTTTATGTGGAACCTCTGAGTAAAATACTTGCTCACATTGGCTTGGAAGAACATAGGGCTCATCCCCAACAGGTTCAAATGACCTTGTATTTAGCATTATAAAACCATTATCATGTTCAATAACAGTTCTATCAGGATCATTTTTATTCAATCGTAACCTGTACCATTTGACGACGAACAGAACTAATTTGAAGGAATTAAAGTCACACTCAAGTATATCATCCAAAATGCCATAGTATCAATTTTGAGACTGTTGAGGATGAATGTCATTTCTCGATGAAATATTTGTCACCTCAAAGACTGCAGTGATGCTAGAATCACAAGTTTTCTTCATTTCATCCAACTTTTTTATGCGAAATTTATGACCATTGCAGCACATAGTGCTGTGGTGTTTGACCTGCGATATGTCAAGCATGTAAAGTTTATTGCATTGTGAGTTGATAAACATATGGGTGATTAATAAATTTATACGTACCTATTTATCTCTTAAACCATATGCTAAATCAATTTCCCTTTTCGTAACATTGGAATCTCCATTACGATGTGCTTCTTTAACCAATGAAGCCACACCTTCCCATGTTAACGTGCATCCAGAATGTTGACAACGTTCAATCCATACCATCATCCAATCAAGATTGTTTGCAATATACAAATGTAGTGCATCCCACTCTTGACCAACTGTATAAAAAATAAATAGACGTCTTACAATCAATTTATTTTGAAGATTAAGAATTAATTAACTACGATAACATCGTATAATTACCTCTCACTTTCCTCAATCTACCTTTCCCCATCAAGTACTCCCCTTCAAATTTGTTAATGGTGTTGGGATCCCAAATGCGATCCACATGGATCTTTGCTGCAAACTTAGGAAGACATTCAGAAATGTACACCATAGTCTGGTATACCATATATCCCTCCACCATAGAACCCTCAGGATGTGCTCTTTGTCGAACCAAAGCTTTAAAAAATTTCAAGTGCCTCTCAACCATCCACATTGACCTAGTGTGTATAGGTCCACACAATTCAATCTCCTCAACTTGGTGTATGAGGTAGTGTTCTTGTGCATTGAAAAAAGATGGAGGTAGACACTTTTGCATTTCACACATTAAATGAAGAATTTTTCTCTTCCAATATTTTATATCATCTTTATGGATTTCTTTACATGACAACCACCTACAAGGTATTCAAGATGCAAAAAAAAATATTACATAAGAAGTAAAACAAATCGCAAATATAATATCTATACAACGAACTAAACAAATATCACTACTTACCTTATGTGTTTTCCAAGATCATATATGACTTGCTTGACATTATTGTCGAAGTCGTCTGAGAGAGATAGAGGTAGAACGTACTGCAACAATTATAAAATTAGCTTTTCATTTTTTTGTAACATAATGAAAAGTACACGTACGCTCAGTACTTAAATACATACTAAAAACACAAGAACATGAATTACCTTAATAAAGGTATGCCAATCATGCATTTTCATCCCTGGCCCAAATTCACTTTTCTTTGATATGAGATTGTTTATGTTCGCAGAAAATCATGTGGGAAATCAAATTTTTCGTATGACTTCTTTTATAGCATTGCTTTGCTGGTCCGTTAATAACCAAGGAAGCTCACTTATATTAATCTGGTCTCCATGGTTATTTGATTGAATGACATTTATCATTTCATGATTGGAATCCTGAATGTCACTACATATTTTGACAATTTTTTCTTTGTCACACCTTCCATCCAATATTTTCCATAATGTATCTATTATATTCTTTCCAATATGCATACTATCAAACAAATGAACAATTTGTAACTTCTTGTAGTAGGGCAACCTACTAAATTGTCGGGGATAACTTTTTATTCCCTTAGGAAGGTGGTCATTTATGCCTTCATGACCTTCATGATCATCAATCACATCATCAATAAACAAAACAAAATAGAAAAGATGTTTTATGACAAACCAATAGATGGAATGGCATTACCTTGATGATTAATTCTATTATATTCCAACTTCCACAGGTGAGGTGTCATTCTTTGTGGCTTTGATGTATTCTCTTCTTTCCCATTGAAAAGATGTTTTTCAGTATTTCAATACTTATGATTTTTGTGGAGAAAGTGCCTATACTCATCAAACACCTGCTTTCCTAAACTTTTTGAATGACGAGATTTCATCTTTGGACCACAAACAAGACATGCAAATTTTCCCTTTGTTTGAAGACCTACCAGATAATGTATAATTGGATTAAATATGATAATTTTTTGAATTATAATGTTCCTGCACAACTTAAACACTATAACATACCACAAAAATGTGTTAGCCCCGGGGCATCGTGTATTGTCCATAGAAGCATCACATGGAATTGAAATTGTCTTTGTCCGATTGGTCTAGAGATTTCATACATAGTGACACCATTCCATAACTCTAGCAACTTGTCGATAAGAGGCTCGATATACACATTCATATCTTTAAGTTGGTACTTACCTAATCGAATGAACAAAAACATTACATAATTATTATGACCATTTTACTGCAATATTTATAATTAAATTTAGATGACTATATTTAAATGATAAAATACCTGGAACAATCATTGCCAACATTATGTGTTCCCTCTTTATTGACATCCATGGAGGAATGTTATTGTTGATAACAAAAATGGGCCACACTAAGTAAATAGATCTCATCTCTCCAAATAGATTAACATCGTCCGCTGCCAATGAAATCCTAAGATTACGAGGTTCTTCTTTAAAGTGTGGCCACTTTTCCTCTATGTCCATAAATGTTGAACCATCCTAAGCATTCAAATAATGTCATCTTGACTTCTGTTGCATTCATGGTAATCCATAAATTGTGCCAAGCTAGTGCACTTGAATAATCGTTGCATACGTGGAATAATGGGAATATAACGAAGAACCTTGCGAGGAACCCTTTTTGTTGTTTGATCTATTCGATATCTACTGATATGACATTTAGGGCATTCAGTTCAAAATTCATGTTGTTTGTGATATATAATATGATCATTGGGACAAGTATCTATTGCTTGATACTCCATTCCAATATCTTTCATAATGGCAGATAATTCTTGGTATGAGCAAGGTAGAATATTTGATGGTGGTAACAAAAACTCACCTATCAATCTACAACAACAAAATATAATGTTATAATAAAGAATATTAATGGTACAACATGATTCATAGTTTATTATGATATATATGACATGCCTTAACATGCATGACATTGTTATGTTGGATAAACCAGTCATAACCTTCAAGTTCACCAACAACAATACAGCAAAGAGAAGAGTTGCTTGCAAGCCTTCATAAAGGGCTTCAGATACCTTCTCAAGTAGAGGGACATCATGAACAACATCAAGGTCATATTAATCATCATGATTAGCTACACGAGTACTAAATGAGTCATGGATCAATGTATTTGTACCATCATCTTCAATTGTGTTTTTTGGCTCATGATCGTCATCTTCCATGGGATCATTATCTTCAGCTTCAATATTCACACCTCCATGTTCGTCCACTTTGAAAACCATATTCTCAAGGTTGTGTTGATCCATACCATGTACTCTAGGATGCTTGACCTATATAAAATTGATATACATAAATAAACCGTGATCATGATCTCATCATCACGTGATTTATTATGTATATAAATTGTCAAAAAGATATAATGAAAAACTTACCAATGGATGATAATCATGTCCACCTTCAATGTGACCATCCAGCCTACAATGTTTCTTTGTTGTTTTGATTAGAAGTCTTCTAGTCTTTAACCCCTTACAAATTTTGCATGGACAATAACATTTTCCATCACCTTTTCTTTTCAAGTTAGACCATAATCTAGCAGTTGTCTCCTTATTTTGTTGTTCATTGATATTGTCTGACATGGTCTTTCTTCACAGGCAAGAAAATAGAAATTATTGTCTGACATGGTCTTTCCCTCAGGAGATGGCAGATCCTACTTCCATACTTTAATTCTATTTTCTCAAAGGACAATCTTAAAAATCCATGCATTGCAAACAACTTTTTACACCTTTGTTGGTTGTGGTGACGTCACAGAGAGTTTACATCAATAAATGAAGAACATGCCAATGCTTTTAATGCAGTAGTAGAAGTCTATCTCTTATTCAATATCTCTAGTGAAACCCCCATGATCTTTTGTTGTAGAATTTGTTATATTATAGAAAAGGTCTTGTCCTTTGTTGATGGGATATTCATCTACCTCAAGAAATAACCGTTCTTATCTCCAACAAGAAGTGGAACTAAATGAAGATCTAGCACCGTGAAATTAATCCTCAAAAGGATTACTATAGTTATTTTTGGTAGATAATGATCTGGGTAAAATACTAATGTGGCTTTATGAAACATTATGTACTAGCTTAGCATACTCTAACAACTTTGGTGTGACATGCTACATCCAATTAAGTCTCCATCGGTATCTCTATTGTGTTTACGGATTGGGATTCAATGAACTCTTTTTATACACAGATTTTGTACTTACTTGTCTTTCAATTGTATCCCTATTTCAAGAATTTCTTCTATCAACAAATCATTTGTTTTAAGTTGTACAAGTGGAAGCTTGAACATGTCTTCCATGATAGCCTTGTTGATACATTCAACACCATCTTGTGCAACAACTCTTTAGAACTCCATTTTTCCGAATTGAAGAGTGAGTAGTAGGGACAATCTAGGACACTTACAAAGGTTTTGCAAGAGAGATAAATAGACCTAAATATTATGGCTTAATAATGATCAATAGGTAAACAGATAAGAAACTCTCAATATCAAAATGACTTTCTCAATTGTCTTTACTAGAAATGGATAGATTTGCTAATAATGGCTTTATGACTATATGTCAACTTTAGACTCAATCCAAGAAGAGCTATAACTAATATGCGATATCTAGATTTATGATCTCTATAATATAACAATCTCATAATTATGTTTCCATGTATCTATACCACAACACAAACATCATGCTATTGTTCAGCCATAACAATTGATATCCTAATTATAGAATGTGAAATATGCACATAACTATGAATAAAGATTAAGAAAAACAAAGAAAGATGCTTATTGCAAACATAAATGAATAATGGACAAGAATTGAATTCATTGTAGATAGTTTTGAATATCAAATTCACTTATTTGTGTGCATTTAGTAACTCGTGTACTTGTGGCCAACCATTTATCTCTTTCATAAATTAAACACCTATTAATAACATTAAATGGCTGAGTAATTATGTTTTAGTTGAAATTGAAAATAAAATATTTTATTTCAGGACAACTCACACTATTCCCTATCATATTTTAGACTCTCGGTTTTGTTAGTAGTGGTTTGATGTCTTTGGAGCTGATCATTGCATTTCTTTAGTTACATTTGCCAGCCTACTCCCAGCCTATGCCAAAATGGGAGCTTTGGAATAGGGTATGGACATCTATCAAAGCATAAAAGATAGAGGAATTTTATCAGATGTTGCAACTGCACAAAATGGATTTGTTGAGAAGGCTTTAGAAACTTTCAAGAAAATGCAATCTGCAGGTGTAAAGCCAAATTCCATGACCATTGCTACTATCCTCCCTGCCTGTGCCAAAATGGGAGATTTGGAATAGGGTATGGACATTCATCGAAGCATAAAGGATAGAGAAATTTTGTCAGATGTTGTAGTTGTAACTTCCTTGGTAGACATGTATGCAAAATGTGGAAGCATAGACAAGGCATGTGAACTATTTGATAGAATGCCTGAAAGAAATGTTGTCTCGTGGACTGCAATGATTGTTGGATATGCACAAAATGGATTTATCGAAAAGGCTTTAGACACTTTCAAGAAAATGAAATTGGAAGGCATAAAGCCAAATTCCACAACCTTTGCCAGCATCCTCCCTACCTATGCAAAAATGGGAGCTTTGGAATAGGGTATGGACATCCATCAAAGCATAATGGATAGAGGAATTTTGTTAGGTGTTGTACTTGCAAATGCCCTACTTGACATGAATGTGAAATGTGGAAACATGGACAAGGCTCATGAATTGTTTGATACGATGCCGCAAAGAGATGTGATCTCATGTGAACAATCAACACACGCGTATACGAGAGGAAGGGATTGCTGATACAAAATCAAATGCTCACTCCTCAATCACAGTTCTATGGTTTTACGAGATTAAAATAGGACAATTAACCACCACATGTATATTTTTTGCAACATGAAATTAAAAACTAGGGTAATTTGAATCTACCTCTTGCATGGGATTATCTTTGACGCAGGTTTGATGTTCTTGGGGGTTGAAATCGCCACGGACGCCTATGCGGGTTTGCAGTTTACAAATGAATTCCCCACCTCTTTTTTTATTTTGTAATGGTCGCTGTCGTCAGAATTATGATGAACTCGAGCACTTTTTTGTAAAAAAGAAAATTCTCATTGCTAATGCCTTCTCCGTCGAAACCAAATGGGTAATTTCTGTCAGAATTATGACGAATGCAGGCATTTTTTTCAAAAAAAATTAAATTTGGCCACAATATACCTTCTCTATTGGAAACCTCAGCCGAAAATCTAGTCCAAATGTATTAGTGAAATGGTGGGACCCTTATATTATATTTTGTCTAAATACATGGAATTTGATTGGACTCCAGCATGTCATGAAGCTTTCCTGAAGCTCAAAACAACATTGACACTAGCACTAGTCCTCAAGGGTCTGAATTGGTCATTACCTTTCCATATTCACATAGATGCATCAGACTATGCTATAGGAGCAATTTTGGGACATAATTGGATAATTTAGAGAATGTAATTTATTTTATTAGCAAAAATTTGCAGGGACCTGAGCTTAATTATACTGTCATGGAAAAGGAAATGTTGCCAGCCATATATGCACTTAACAAGTTTAGGTATTATATAATAGGATATCAAATATTTATTCCCACTGATCATACAACAATACAATATCTCATGAACAAGTATTCCATTACAGGAACATTGGCCAGATGGTTACTGTTGATGCAAGAATTTGAAATTACAATTATTGACAAACTAGGGAAAGTCAATGTAGTTGTAGATTACCTTTCTAGGCTCCAACTATAGGACAATCCTATAGCAATAACTGACTCATTTCTTGATGAACACTTATTCTTGATAAATGTTCAGACCCCATGGTATGTTGATATTGTAAATTATTTAGCTGCTAATAAGTTTCCTTCTCACTTTTCTCCCAAGGAAAGAAGACTGTTAGTTGAGAAAAGTTTCAATTTCTCTTGGATTGATGATTGTCTATTCTACATGGGACCTGATCAAATCCTAAGAAGGTGTGTCCGAGAGGATGAAACTTAAAATATTCTTCATGCATGTCATGATGAGCTATGTGGAGAGCATTTTGGAGCTAAGAGAACAACAATCAAAATTATTAATGCAGGGTACTATTGGCCAACTTTACATAAAGATGAAGCTAAATACACTATAAAATGTGATAGATGTTAGAGAATGGGTAGGCCTACCAGATCTAATGAAATGCCATTGTATCCCCAAATACTAGTTACAAAATTTGACAAGTGGGGATTGGATTTTGTAGGGCCAATTGACCCCCCTTCCAATGGGAAATCCTATATTCTAGTATGCACTGATTATGTTACAAAATAGGTAGAAGCAAAAGCAATGAAACATGATAGAGATAACAAGGTAGCTGAGTTTCTCTATGAGGAAATATTTACAAGATATAGAGTGCCCAGAGAAATTGTTACAAATCAAGGAGCACAATTTACTTCCACATTAATCACATCCTTGGTTAATGAATATAATATCAGGCATAGGAAGTTCACTCCATACCATCCTCAAGCAAATGGTCAAGTAGAGGTGACTAACGGGGAACTAGAGGCTATTCTCACAAAGATAGTAGCTCTCCATAAGAAATACTGGTCAAGCAGACTGCCAAAAGCCATTTGGGCGTACAAAACTACATGAAAAACAACTATTGGTTTTACACCTTTTGAAATGGTGTATGGAAAGCTAGTAATGCTTCGCATTGAGTTTAAACACAAAACTCTTAGGATAGCTCTACAACTGAATATGAATATATCTAAAGCACACAGAGCTCGAATCATGCAACTCAATGCCCTAGATGAAATAAGGAAACTGGCTCTTCAACATACAGAGTTTGTTCAAAATCAATTTATTAGATGGCATGATAAATACATTAAGGAAAGGAAATTCAAATTTAGAGATTGGGCACTTTTATATGATTCAAGGTATAAAGATATAATGGGGAGGTTGTAGACTCGTTGGCTAGGTCCATATGAAATTGTTGAAGTTTTCCAAAATGGAGCAGTTCAGTTAGCAACCATAGATCCTATTAAATTTAAACTTCTGGTGAATGGTCACAAATTGTGTCTTTATCACAAAACTGCCACAAAAGAAGACTTCTTGCAGTAGTTCAACATCCGACCACCTGCCACAGTTCCTACAACTTTTGCAGGGGGACTTCCCGTCCCAAAGTCCTAGATCACTCTTTGCATGCAGCCATAATAAATATTTCCACATTTTGTAGGAATACCATTCTCCATTAATAAATTATCTAAATTCACATCGTCCCATCTCATATATTTTTCTACCACATCACCCACTTCACTTCACCCCCACCTCATATTATGATTTATGACCGTTTTGTTGCAGCATTAATTCACATGATTGCAAGTACATATGTTATCTATTTTTCTTTAATCATGCATTTATTTATCCATTATGATGATTATCATGTGTGATTCACATAATTTGTCTATCCATTATGACGATTATCATGTGTGATTCACATAATTGCTTTATGTGGATTGCATTGTTTTATGGTAAAATGATTTGTATGATGTCAATTGTATGCAAAGTGATTTATTTGTATTCTTATTTATGTATTTAATATTTTATGAGGCTATTGGGAAATACTAATGTGTAATTCAGATGCGCAGGAAAATTATCCATGTGACCATGGAAACATTATGGAGAACCAAACCTAGACCTATGTACGTTCGTAAAACCAGGGGTTGTCTATTTGGAGAGACAACACCTCGTATGTATCATATTTTATTCATGAAGTAAATATTGCATGTGTGATAAATTGTATTTATCAATTTGTTTAAATCCGACAAGAGACAATTTCCATGTATAATTATGTAATATATTTTATTGTGTCACTTGACACATGTGTTGATTAGTGTCTTGATTTTGACTTGTCTCTTGGAAGGAGATTATTTCAACCAAAACCCTTTTCAAATATTTGAGTGTGGTCCCAAATTTGCCTTAGGTAGAGAGTCTTTGGAGTGGTCAACTCAGGTTTGACCCGTAGGTTAACTTCAAATGGGTTTCTAAGAGGTCAAATGGACTCCTAGGGTTAGTTTAGGGGTCTTTTCAAAGGTCCATAGGTTATACCTATGGGTTAGGGGTATTTTTAAACATGTGACTACTCCCATGTGACTATTTAGTCACCTCAAAAATTGGTTTTCCCAAGATGAGCGAAAATCCAACTTGGAAGGTTCCTCCTAGGATAGATAACCTTCCTTTCTTGTGTTAGTTTCTCTTCCCCACCTTCTCTTACCTTTTCTCTTTCTAGTTTTAGAAACTTGTAAGATGTTGGGAAGACCAACCAATGGGAACTCTCACTCTATCCAAGGGGTTAGGAAGAGTGAGAGAAGCCTTCTTAGGCAAGGATTAGGGACTTAGAGAGTAATAACCCACTCTCCATCTTTGGAGATCTTGAAAATTTGAAAAGAATGGTTTTATGATAGAATTTTGGCTAAGTGTTGGAGAAAAGAATTGTGGAATTGGGTTGCTCTTCCTCAAGCTAGTTCTAGTAAACCTTTGGGCAGATTTAAGGTTGGTCCATCTTCTTCATTGCATAATGATTATTTATTTTTAAAAGATTGCTTGCATGTAAATGTTGTTTTCTTTGTATTTCCTTTGTGAAAGTATTATGTGCTCTTCCTCTTATTCTTTTTATGCATTTTCTTGTGTTTTGGGAGTATCCAAGGCCTTCTACCCTTGGGAGGGGAGATTGGTCTTGGGGGTGGAAGGAGTTTTATAGCCTTTGAGTGAGAGGCTCTCATTATGAGAGTGATCTCAAGGGTTTGTTATGTGCCCCTTGCTGCATAGCCTTGTTTATGCATTCGGGGGTCATAAGGGGAGAAAGTATGGCATGAATGCCTTGGGGGTCATAAGGATGTTTGGGTTAAGATGGATTTATGTTGTATTTGTTGGTTTTCATGAGATGGCTTGTGATCTACCATTCTTGCAGTTCTCTTCAAGGTATTTGGTCCACTTCCACCCTTGTAAAAATCACATTATGTGATGAAGTTTAGCCTTGGATGGGAAAGTGTTTGTTGAGTTTTGTTTTCCTTGCTTGTTTGAGTTTGCTTGTGTGTATCCCGTCTAGAACTTGGTTCTCCAAGCTCGGGGGTGGCTTCTAGTAAGCCTAGGCTGGGAGGTGAGCTCTCCATGGTCATAGCCTTAAAGTTTGTTTTGCAGGATTGCTTGGAATAAAAATTAAAAAAAGAGAAAGCTAGGAGTTGTTGATTTTACTTAAGTTGCAGAAAAAGAATAAGAGATGTGATATTATATTTTTAGTTTGCAGAAATGTAAATGAGGAGCTTCATGTTGTAATTATTTTGTAAAAAGAAATGTATTGTTTTATTTAAGTCCTCATTTATTAGGAATGAGAGACTAGTTGGGTATTTCACCCATTTGTAAAAGTTGACATATTATATTCAGATTATTCTTGAAGCAATGCAACTTTTTAAGTTGAAATTTGCAATAATGGATAATTGTGTATTAGAGGAATAAAAGTTTCTGCATTTCCTTTTAATATTCTAAGTGTTTTCTAGAGTTTATTATGTTGTTGTCTTTTATTTATCTCTGTCATTTATTCAAAAACAAAAACAGAAAGTATGATGGAAGTATTTAGGGAGTAGGAAAGCAGAAAAGTTATTAAAATAAAAATAACTATTTAGTCCTAGTTATTTATTTATTTCAAAAGCAAATATGGTTAAATAGACTTTAGATAAATGTCAATTTTGCATTGTACAAAATGAAAATGTATTGAAGTGTTTTCTAGACTATTTAGCTGCTACTGTAATTTTAATTATTTCTGTTATTTATCTATTTCAAAAAGAAATGTAGTTGGTTTTAGATGCTTGTATTTAAAAACCTAAAGTAATCATCTATTTGTCTTAGTGTCTTATACTTAAGAAAGGAAATAAATCAATGTTAAATAGTGCAGTCATTTTCTAAAAAGAAATGAAAATACCCCTTTATATCTTTAGTTTATGCTCACAAATTAATAGTCATTCTAAGAGATAGTTTTAATCTTGCATATAACTTGAAGTTGTTGATTTAATGATATCTAAAGAAAATTAAGTTGTAGCCGAAATACATGTATAGTAGGAAGCAAACAAATCTTGCATTTAACTTGATCTTGTTTATTTAAATATATCCTATCCTTATCTTTGGAAGAGCAAATTTAATCATAGAAATAGATATGTCTACTATGTATAGCTCATCCCTATTGTCTTATATTTTCATCAAGACTGTGGTATTCAATTTTAAAAAAATAAATAAATAAAAGAATGAATAACTACTTATTTACATTAAAGTATAAATACATAAAAGATAAATGAGAATTCTAGAATTTATGGAAATAAATAGTTTGTTGTAAAATGATAAATGTATAAATATATTCTAATGTTTTTTTTTTCAATAAAAGTGGCATAGCCACTAAACTTTATTATTAATTTTTTAGATAATTTTTACAACAGGTTCAAAATGCATACCGGCAGGAAAGAACCCACAAGAAAACCTCTGGTTGTCACCTTAAGAAAAGAAACTAAACTACTCTTACAAAATAGTTGGATCTCGATGATTTGAAATCTCACCCATACCCATATAATTGCCCTATTAATAGAGATCCCATAGGACATATACCTCAACTGATTATATACTCAGTTGGTTACAAAATGAAGGACTGAACACCAAAATAGTTTCGTTAAGAAGATCTAGGAGCCCATCAGCTATTATCAGCAGCAAGATACAAAATGTGGAAAATAATGCAGAGCCACCAAGAAGACCATAAATTTGAACCAAAGGGGAGCCGAAACTGAAATAGACCAAATATATCCAACTCCAAAAATTTGAGTCAATGAGAACTACCCAAAAAACCATCCCATAATAAGCCTGCAAAAAAGTGAGAGATACTTGCAAAAAATGTGAAATCAGTTAGTCATAAACCAATTACTCGAGCTTTCCTCCGAAGGAGTAGGTAGAGAATCATAAGGAACAAGAGACTGTATAGGGACCACAGGGAGGGTAGTAGCAGATGAAACAAAACAGAAATTAATCAGAGCATGAAGGCCAATTAACACATCCCATGCCCTGACCAAAACCTGGGGAGAGATAAAACCATGCAAACTCTCCATAGCTTTTAGTGCTTCATCAATAGTGTCACAAATTAGACCCATTCTAATTTCAAAAATTAATTCTCCACAGTAATCATCTTCCAAAAGAATTTGAACAGAAAGGAAACCCCCATAAGGAAGAGTACCCATATCAAAATTATAACTATCCAAAGCTGACCCAAGATGATGCATATCAAGCATTGGAGGAGCCACAAATTTTGATGCAATAAGTTGGACCAGAGTCTTATCCCATAGAAGATCATAACATGTAATAAAAAAATGAGACAAAACTTCTGAAGAAGAGATAAAAAAAGGAGAGAACAACCAATGATTACCCACCACCCTGCGAATTTCAAACTCCAACTCTAGATTATGCAGAGCAAAAACTCTCCCAAGCTTTTCAGAATCATAACCATAATTATCGACAATGTCTACCTCTGAAGTAATTAATAAAACATGATAAATCAGAAGAGTATTAGTCATGAGAGATAGTTACCTTTCCCACAGAGAGAAATACTCCTCAAGTTACCTTCGACGCAGATAAACAAAAACATACTGCACCAAAAATCAATATATAGCCGAAGCAAAAAAGCAAGTAAAACCTAAGTTAATTTGCCACCTTGCACAATAATGAATGATCCATTCATGTGAAAAGCAAAGAAACAAGAAAAAAAATTCCAAGTGATGCATCCCATCCGATCAATTTAAACCAAAAATCCTATAATATTTAACCGTCTTTCATAATAATGAATGATCCGCTCATGTGAAAAACCAACTATCCAAAAAATCATTTTAAGAGATGCATCTCAGGTGAGCCACAATAAGTTAACAACTAAATAATGATTAAACCTCATTATCACCTCTATGAGTAGTACCAAAATATTACCACCGAAGCCTAAAAATAGTACAACAATAATCATTGTATGAAAGGGCAGAGCACGTCACATTTATCGATCCATAAAATGAATACCCCTTGTGTGAGAACAACTTGATAAAGCTTTGAGAGAAAACAATAAACAAATCAAGCCGCCACTCTCAAAAACTTTAGAAGTAAAAAGAACAAACCAAGCCGTTACTCTAAAAGCCAATAAACATAGTCACCCTTATTGCTTATGATAGCTCGCAACCAAACTATATATATGATAACAAATTCCCACATACAGAGTCAAATTACCAGCTAAACATAAACAATAAACATGCCTATCCTGACTAGCAATAGAGAGTCAACTTTTCAAAAAATAGAGACCAAGAAAACCTCTTGTAATTGCAAGTATTCCAAAACTAAAACAGGAATTTCAACAGAGCTTACAACACGAAGAATAGCATTACTGTCAATAGCAAGATTAGCCAAAAAAACTGCTACTCTATTTATCTCTCTATAACAATGAGTAATGAAGAAAGAATCAAAGAATTCCAATTGCTGGAGAATAATATCAAGAAGATATTGCAATTGATAACAATGAGAGTTACTTTTAACACACTTTGAATGATCACCAATGAATCCCCTTCAATAATGAGGTCTTTAATTCCTAGGGAAATAGCCAATTCCAGACCCAAAGACAAAGCCTTAAATTCAACAAAGTTATTAGACTGAATACCAATTGCATGACACCTAGCATGAATAATAAGAGTGTGATGGTCAAAAATCACCATACCTACCCTGGCCAAACTAGGATTTCCGTGAGAGGCACCATCAAAGTTCAACTTAAACTTACCAAGAGGAGGTGGTTTCCAAGAGGCCAACTTTCTTTTTTTTAAAGCATCTCCCTTTTTCAAAATTGATCCATGAGAGGGAAGGGCAGATAACATGCTCCAAAATCTAGTCACCCTACTATCCCAATGTGAAAAAGAAGTGATATTTTCCAAGTTACTGCTTATATGAGACAAAGCAACCTCAGAGATGGATGATTCAATTTTCAGTAAGACCTCTAGAAGGGAAGAGCTAGTGTTTCTAAAGATCCTACTATTACGGTCTAACTAAATATTCCAAATTAAAATAGATGGAGAAATAACCCATAAACACGCATAAAAGGATGAAGTAAACAAAAGTGGCCAATAACTAAAGAAGGTAATTAGATCTTTCCCCATAACAAATGCCAAATTCAATTTATCAAACAACCACTGCCAACATTGATATGTAAAGTCACAATGTAAAAAAAGATGGGAAGAGGATTCCAAGTTTTTATGACATAACACACATGTGAAGGCAACAATGATACCCAGCCTATCCTATCTCATACCTGTAAGAACCCTATCTTGAACCGCCAACCAGGCAAAAGCACCAACTTTTGGCAAATAGGCCGAATGCCAGAAAATATTATAAGGCCAAGAAGGGAGATCATTATTTTTCATAACGGAATTATAACCATCCCTCATCATATATTTGCTAGAAATATTCTTAGTCCAAACTAGTTCATCCTCATCATCAGAGAGAATAACCACCCTCTCACTCAGGAACTTGGTATACTACAATTTCAGATCATGGTCAATAACCAAAAAGTCAATCGACTTCCATTTAGACAACCTCACATTTCCACTATATATTATGTCAAAGTGATCTACCACAGAGGTTCCCCAAAGGGAAGAAAGAATGGATATCAAGGGAGACCAATTCCTTAGATTTTGTAATGGAGGGTGACCATTCCACCTTTCTTCCCAAAATCTAACCGTTGTGCCTTTATGGACAATCCAAAAGAGATTAGGCAAAATAATAGATCTGCATTTACATATGAAGTTCCACATAACTGATCCTAAAGTTAAATTAGAAATCTAAAAAATATACTCCCTAGGACCATTATTAAGATATTTAGCAAACATAATTTGGGCCCATAAAGAATTGGACTTCTCATACAAATTCCAAACCAATTTAGCCCCCAAAGCCAAATTTTGCTTTTCCAGATTTCCTTCTAGGTCCTTTGGTAAACAAACTTTATCCCAGGCCACCAGAGGAAGTTTTTTCCTCCCATCTTTATTGCTACTCCAAAGAAAAGACCGTAGAGTATCCTGTAAGCTTACCAACACATCCTTTGGAGATCTTAATACTGACATAAGATAAATAGGAACTCCATTTAGCACAGACTTAATGAGAATAATTTTCCCAGCTAGACTCAACCACCTGTGGTTCCAAGAAAGAATTCTCTTTGAGATGGCCGAAATGATTTTATCCCAAAAGCTTAAATTATCCTATTTAATAAAGAAAGGTATACCCAAATAAGTACATGGAAGTATGCTAGGCTCAAAACCCCAAAAAGACAATAATCTAGATTGGATTAATTGCAGGGTGTTAAGAAAGAAGATTTTTGACTTCTCAGAATTTAATTTATGTCCTAAAAAAGAGGAATAATTCTGTATAACTTCTTTAATTACTAAAGCTTCCTGCATAGAGGCCTGACCAAATAACAAGGTATCATCTGCAAATAGACAGTGTGATATAGATCCTGATACTCTCAGGATTTTCACCCCTAACCAAAGGTCTTTCAATTTCGCAGCCTTAATAGCCCAGCTAAAAGACTCAGCTAGAAGTATAAACAGAAATGGGGAAAGAGGATCTCCCCATCTTAAACTTCTAGAGGAGGAAAAAAAGCCACATGGGGAACCATTAATTATAAATGAGAACCTTGTAGAAGAGATATAAGCAATAATCCATTTTATCCAAGTACTAGAAAAGCCTAATCTTTCCAAAACAAGACCTAAAGCCCTCCATTCCACTCTATCATAAGCCTTCATCATGTCAACCTTTAAGATCATGGTCAGGGATCTCTAAAGGGAGATAGAATGTAAAACCTCATGAGCCACAATATCTCCCTCTGGCATCTCCCTGTTTGGTACAAAACCACCTTGTTCTACTGAAATTAGTTTAGGAAGGATTTTGGATAGCCGAATGGATATTGCCTTAGTGAAAATCTTATATAAAGTATTACATAGAGCAATAGGACGGAAATCAGCAAAATATTTAACAATCTCCTTTTTAGGAATAATAGAAACCATCGTGGTATTAAGTTCCTTCAAAATTGACTTGTTTCTCCTACTTTCTTCAAGAGCTAGGAGCAGATCTTTACCCATAAAATCCCAACATTTCTGAAAAAATAAAGGAGTGAACCCATCTGGGCCCAGAGCCTTATCAAGACTCATAGCAAAAACTGCCAATCTAACCTCTTCAAGGGAAAAAGGAGACATAAACATCATGTTATCCTTAGACAAAACTAAAGATGGTATATCAGAAATGAAATCATTTTGAAAATTACCGCCTTCAGAAGATAACAGTTCCTTGAAAAAACTTACTACCTCTATAGCAATCTCCTCAGGCTCTGTAAGCAAATTCCCTGAAGAATCTTCTATACAAGAGATCCTATTCCTACTCCTTTTTAATTTAGTAGAAGAGTGAAAAAACTTGGTATTTCTATCCCCATCAGACAACCATACCTCTCTAGGCTTTTGTCTCCAAAAGATCTCTTCCCTAGCCAGAATCTCTTCAAGTTCTATCTTTAAAGACTTTAACTCATCAAAAACTAGGGGAACCATACCATGATCAAGCACATGCTTATTAAGGGTTTCAATCATATCCTGAATTCTTTGTTTTTCATGAAAAATGTTTTAAAATTTTGAAATATTCCATTCTTTAATGTTCAATTTTAAGAACTTTATCTTATTGACAAGCTGGAACATGTGAGACCCTGAACAGAAGGGAGCGGACTCCCACCAATTTCTTAGGAGAGGTAAGAAGGAGGCATCCCTGAACCACATAGGTTCAAATTTGAAAGGAGACCGAAAGGGAGCTTTGTCTTCCAAAATACAAAGAGAAATTGGAAAATGATCAGATCCTGACATAGGCAAAATGGAGGAAAAAAATTCAAGGTCCGACTACAACCAATTTTCTGAAAGTAAGAACTGATCTAATCTTTCTGCTATTTGTGAGAAATCTTTTCTCATATTTGTCCAAGTAAAAATCCCATTTTGAGATTTGCAATCAAAAAGACCCAAATGTAGGATGAAATTCCTAAAATCCTCCATGATTCTTTTGTTTGGAAAAATCCCTCCACTTTTTTCACTAGGATCCAATATAGCATTAAAGTCTCCTCCAAAAACAACAAGGGGCCCCTGTCTCAAAGGAGAAGCCACCCTACTCAAGTCCCTCCATAACTTCTTTTTTCCTTGAATCCCAAAGGGAGCATAAATATTGAACAGCTAGACCTTAACCTTAGAAACCTTACTAGTAACCAAGAACAACATCCAATGAACTGCCGAAGACACCAATTGTACCTCAACATTATAAGCATTCCATAATAAAGCTAAACCCCCAAAAGCACCATTAGAAGAACAAGAGAGAGAGTTCCATTTTTTCCAAGATGTAAAAAGCACACTAGGAGACTCTTCAGACAATTTTGTTTCTTGAAGCATAACCAAATCAAACTTGATTAAATCCAATTGCAACTTAATCAAACGTCTCTTGTTAGGGGCATTTAAGCCCCTAACATTCTAGGATATAAGTTTCATTTCTCTCAAGGGGAGGTGGAAACTCCCCTCTTCTTAGTATCTGGAGACTTAGTAAAGTCTCCAAAGCACTTCTGTAGGTTCTTTTTAATAGCCCCAGACCTAGTCACAGGAGGACTAGACAATTGAAGCTTATCCTTCTTTTGACTACCTAAGGAGAGCGACATCTTCCTCTTATCAAACCCAGGGGAAAGGGATAGAGTCTTCTGTATCCCAGTAGCAACTTCTAACTTAGTTCAAGAAACTTTAGGAGGCCTACCTCTTCTTGGTGAACCAAAAGGAGGGGACAAAACCAAAGTGGTTTGAATAATTCGAAAGTCCTTATCATTATGTGGTGGGGAAATTAGCTTGTCGGTCAATCCCACATCTTTAGTATCCAAAATGTCAAAAGGATTTGAAGTTGTAACAATAGGAAGAGAGGACTTAATTTCACCTAAATCACTATCAATAGAGAAAATAACTCTATCTGCCACCTCCATCCCTCCATGGAGGGCATGATTATTCAGTAGCTCATTCACCTATTGTACTAGCTCTATATCAGGCACAACTACTTCAAATAACTCATTAAAGCCTAGATTTGATTCCTTATCTAATGTTTGTGGACCGAGATCAGAAGTATTAGAGGCTAAAAGTTTGATTTGAGAAATTAAGGCCATATCAGATGGAATCTCATCTTAAGAAGCCTTTCCAAAATTACCCCTTTTAGAAGTATCTAAGGCTACTAGGTCAAAAGGAGAAGCCACAGTTTTTTTTGAATTGTCAACAATACCCAAAGAATTTAAAATAATCTCAGAATCCTTCCTAATAAAGTTAGAGATTGACTCTGAAATTTTTATTGATTTGTTCATGGAAGGAGAAACGATAACCTGAATAGAATTCAATTGATCATCTTTATTCAAGTTTTTCCCATCACTAGCAATAATCTGTTGAGACTGAAATAAAATGTTAGGATTCACATCTATTGGATCCATCACCTGATGCTTCTTCTTAAAATCCATAAATAACGGGGCATCTATAATAAGGGGAGATTTTAAAATCTTAGATTCCAATTTCTCTATATTTGATGCCAAATCCCATCATGAGACTTGATATTACAAGTACGGGGATAAACAATTTCGGGAATGAGTAAAACACAGATTTTTACCAGAACCTCCCCCTCCACAAAATCCAATTTGGATGTGACAAAAGTACCAAAAGAATTGCCAATTTGTTGTAGAACGTCGGCATCCATGAATTCAAAGGGAAGCTTAGGTAGGCCAAACCAAAAGGGAGAAAAATTACTATTTGACCAAGCAGGAACATAGAAAGGTTTCCAAGCAATAACAGAAATAAAATGCTTCCCAAACCAGTGGTGAGGAGAATCCAAAACCCTATCCCGAATCATATGAGAATCGAAGACAATAATAAATGAACTTGATGAAAGGAGCTGAAAATAATGAATATTTGTCCAATGTTTCTATAACTTAGCAAAAAGTTTGGACAAATAGATTTGATCCCCCCAAAGTTCCCCAATAATAGCATTCGAATGAAGGGAATAAGCCTTTTTATCAACATAAGATCCGAGGAGATCAATGCAAGGAATTGGTACCCAAGCATGAGATGGAGGATTAGTAGAATGACATACCTTATCCTTTACAGGGCTAGCATTGTTAGGTTTTGAATTTACCTGACCGACCACCTAAATCACAAAAATAGAAACCCTAGTCTTCGTCTCATTGATACCCTTTTTACCAAAAACCTTTGCTGAAACCCTAGCTTCATTCTCCACACCTCAAGAACCAACCACTCGAGCAAATGAATGATTCTTTCCATAAAAAGATCCCCATTTCAAAGTTGGATTCCATTGGCACTTCCCTTGTCCCCCATGAAATTCATAACACCGAGTGTAATTAGCCACAAAAACTTACCTTCGAGGAATGTTACGATGCTATTTAAAAAACCCCTGAAAGTAGGTAGACATCGGCCTGAACAGTGTCCTGCGAGCTGGTTACGAAGACGGAAGCGCCTTATCCTCCCACCTGCCTTTGGTAAAAACCCATTGCAGGGTATGCGGTGGATCATCCTAGGTGACACCTGCCCAAACCCTTAGTTGTCGGTTGTCATCCATATCACCGAAAAAATTGCAGAGCTCCCAAAATTCTAAATTTAATAAATTTGAAAAGTTGCGTGTGCTGAAATATAATTGTTTCCCATAAATATATTCTAATGTTAATAAGTTGAAAATTAAATTTAAAATAAAAATACATTCTATCTTAGCATTCTGGTCTATTTTAATCTATTTAACCCCATGCTTCTTTTTGTCAAAATATGCATAAGATATATATAACTAAATTAAATATATATATATATATAACTAAATTATATATATATATATATATATATATATGTATATATATATATGTGTGTGTGTATATATATATATATATATATTAATCTATCTGTTTATGTTTTTTATTTTAAACATTATATTTTTCTTTAAAAAGAAATATACATATAAAAAAATAAAAAAATAAAAGAAAAAATATTTTTTGGGCATCCCACGGGGAAGGGCCAAGAAAAACCTACCCCCCGCCGGATTGGGACCTTTGTTCCCCCCCCCTTTGGGCGCCACAGTGAGTGGACGTCGCTCGTTGTGGGCCATCTGGAGTGGGTGGGGCAACACCTACCACTACGAGCGGCTCCCAGCAGTGGTGGCCACCACTATGGTAACCCGCAGTGGGGGGCAGCCGCCTTTGTGGCAAACCACAGTGGATGGTGGCCGCTCCTTGTGGGGTACCACAATGGGCAAACCTTGCAAACCACCGTCCTCGGACTCTCCACCCTGCATTAACACTTCGGCCTCTTCGTCCTTCTTCACACCTGCACACACACACATCATAAAATATGTTAGAATAATATGCAACCCTAACCCAAATATGGGATTAGGGTAAAATTAATATAAGAAAGAAAAAGAGTTAGAGGGAGTGTTATTTGAGTTCTAAATGAAACCCTAGTTAGGTTAGATATAGAATTAATGGAAGGATTTCCATTTCAAGATTTGAAATGGGATATATTCATTTAAGCTATTATTAGTTTAATAGGTTAGTGGATTTAATGGAAAATGTAATGAAGTATTTTATAATTGGGTAAATAGATTTGAAAAGTTATTAATGAAAAGATTAAATAGTATGGCGATCAAAATCTAGTTTAAGAAGTATATTTTTTTAAATATCTATCATTGGATAATAATATTTATTAAATTTGGGAATTGTTTAGTTATAGAGAAGTAATATGTGATTTTCGAGTAGATTTATTAAAGGGGTTATTGATGGAAATTTTATAAAGTTTAATGATCTAATTTAAACCCAAGAGTAACATATATGTTCAATACTAAATATTTATAAATGTTTGGAGGAATAACATATTACAACTTGATTTAAATTGTATTGATACTTTTTAGAAATTTTAATGATATTTATAATTAAATGGAAGAATTTAATATAGGATATTAAAATGTTTTTTTTGTAAGAGGATATTGTAATGGAATTATATATAGTTCCTAAATAAGTCAATGAACTAAACCTTGTGAGCCCTGTTAACCCTAGTGGAGTCTTTTATCGGACAATTTAATTATCATAATGATGCTCGGCACATTAACTTTATTCATTTAATTAGATAATATTAATACATTGAAATTGTATTAATGTTGAATTAATAGATGCAAGACTTAATTAAGTTTAAAGGAAGGATGTAATATCATGATGGAGGAAACTTGATATTAATTAAATAATTGATATTGAACCAAGTAATTATATTAATGTCTTTTTAGTAGAAGTTGATCTAGTTAAATATTTTAAAATGTAATTGAAATGGAAGGGATATTTGAGTGAATTTATTATTGTCCTTATAAAATTAATTTGTTTTGTTTGATTATAGGAGTTATCGTTATTGTTATGTTAGAAATATTCTAACGTTGTCGTCTAGGTGTTTTATAGAAACCTAAGGCTTCAAGTTAATTTTTTTTTCATCGCTCACTTTAGAAAACCATTTTATTATAATTTAAGATTTCGTTTGGAACAACTTGTTAAGTTGTCACATCTAATTAAGCATTGATTGTGTATAATTAGGTGTAAAAAAAAAAAAATTGTTGTTTGTGTTTTTGCCCAAAAGTTTGGGCATGACATTTTTGTATCAGAGTTCTAGGTTCATGCATTGGTGAACATGGGTTACATTCAAAACTTAGTTGAACCAAACTATGGCTTTGAAGTATAACACCTAGGTGGAAACTTGCGAAATAGCAAAGTGAAACAGAAGTGAAAATTCTTTTAAATCAACAGATCAACATATATCAATTCGAGGGGTTCCAAGGGTCACTAAAAGCCCTGAAATTTGAAACTAATTAGTCATAATGTTTATGGCATGATAAGACCCCAAAGGCTAAAAAAATTTTAAAATTATAAATATTCTCAGTTTTTAATAAATGGAATTTAGATCATTAGTACTTATAAGGTTACCATTCAATTGGAAACCAAATGCAATTATTGCCCTAATCAAATCAAGTATGAGGAGTTAATTCTATAATAAAATAACTCTGATGGTAACTAAGAGAATACCATTCGTCGAGGTATGTTATTGACATGGCAAGTCAATCAAGCTAGTTAGACATAAGATGAAGGCGCAATAAACAAGATATTTGAGATAGTGATAGCTCAAGTTAACTTTTTAAGCTATGCGAAGATTTTGGTGGTTCAAAAACTAGGGCTGCCATTGGAGACAACAATGAAGAAGAGTTAAGAGGTACTCTTGTGAATATTAGAAAGAAGCATTACCCTATCCTAACGAAGAGGTACCTTAAGAGTGTGGTCATGCTAGGTTTCTTATTAAGAGAATTTATTAGACAATCCTGGTAACAATGCAGAGAAGCTAGAGCTGTATAACCCTGAAGATAAGGACTAAAATGATGAATGACAATCTCCTTGATAAGTGGACCCTAGTAATATTATAGATGAATTAACTAAGGATAAAGGAGACATTAACTTCTTGGGTTAAAACATGTAATTCAATAAACCCTAAGTTCATC
Source organism: Cryptomeria japonica (assembly GCF_030272615.1). NCBI lineage: Eukaryota > Viridiplantae > Streptophyta > Pinopsida > Cupressales > Cupressaceae > Cryptomeria > Cryptomeria japonica. The sequence continues at coordinate 542,317,961 of NC_081414.1, read as the reverse complement.
CGTAGTTATATAAGTGGGGAAACAAGTAAGTAAAGTGATGGGAATGGGGTTTGGATAGACTAGCCTAGTCTATACTCTTGGATCCTTTCCTTGGATCTCCTAGTGTTCTCCTCACACCCTAGGGTCTCTAGGACTTCCTTTGTTTGAGGAGTCCCCTTACCTTTCCCAATCCACCCACCAATGAGTTGCTATGCTGCTCCTAAGGTCTCACCTACACATGAGACTCAAAATCCCTTACTATGGCTAATAAGGGATAATCTTGTTCCACACCTTCTAAGGTCTTAGAAAGGTTGTTTCTAGTCTATTTCATGGTCTATCCACCCATTTATGAGCCCCCTAAGAGGATTCAAGATTCTAACCCCTTACTGATTTCACAAATTTGGGTTTTTGCCTTCAAAAAGGGCTACAAGGATTAGGACCAATTAGGCCTCCTAACCGGTCTTCTAGGGCTCCCTCTCACAAATGATGCATAAGAAAACCTAACTCCCAAAAAGGAATACCATTCAATTGGCAAGGGCTCAAGGATTTTCTAGGTTTTGGGCCTCCAAGTGGCCACACAGTGCCTAGGGCAAATTTTGGGGTTTTTAAGGGTTTTGTGAGGGTTTCTAGGGTCTGCCTGGGTCACAATGAGTACTTTGAGTTTTGGCTACCTTTTTTGGATTGGTGGAGGCTCCTCCTTCACACCAATGATGCTTCAAACACTCCTCTACACTTCCTCTAGAGGATATACTCTCTTTTTTCCAACCTTGCTCTCCAAGACCTCTGCAATTCAACCTCTCCTAACCGGGCACTAACCAGTCTCGCCTAGGAGTAGGTCTTTTCTTGGCCTTCCTACATTTTGAAGGTCCCTTCTTGTTTGGGACTATATTAAAGGGTCTTCACATCCATTCCCCATGGTTTCATGGTGGTTCCACAATGGGGAATGGAGTTAAGACTTCATTTACACAATCGTGTCCAAAACTGGATAGTAAGAAGACAGTTTACAAACTATACACAAACACACTCAATCTACAAGTAAGAACCTAAACTAATTGCTTTAAATGAAATTATTTACACCATGACATACATTCCACATAGATTCAAACATTTCTCAATCCATTAACTTGCTTGTTTTCTTCATTCAAACTGACTGGTAACAGTTTTACAGTCTCAGTCTGATATTTTTGCAAGGGTCATACAATGTCTGACATCCAACCCATGAATTTAGGGTTTGCAAGTACTTATACCACCTTTTCCTTGTTCTATGTGCCCAAACTAGGGTTTTCCATGCTAACCTAAAGATCTTGACATCATGGTGGAAAAGTTGCTTGACAACTTTTAAAAGTTGTCATGCAACTTTTGAGCAACTTTCCCAATGTTGCTTTTTATGACTCCTAGACCCACATTGGGCCAACCTAAGGACACCACCATGTTATAAAGGACCCCTAAACACTTCAAGGATGCACATACCCTCCATTTTCAATAACATCACAATCTTGACTCATGACCCCTAAGATCTCCACTAGGACCCTAACTAGGACCTATGAGCACATGGCTCATTATTTTATGTGCAATGACTTCTAAAGAAGAATAACACCAACAAAGCAAAGAAAGAGAAAGAGTTTGGAAGGGTGCTCCTGCACCATACTCCCCCTCTACACACAACTTAATAAATAGAAGTAGAGATGAGAGTCGGGTCTATTCCAAGTGCCTTGAACCTGCTCTCCTCCACCCATGTAGCTTCAGATACTGGTTGATCTGCATATTTCACTAAGTGCTCCATGTAGACTTGGTGTCTAGTAGACTTCATCACCCTTGATTCCAAGATCTCCTCTGCTTTAGTCTTCTTCACCTGTGGTAAGACATTAACATCAAGGTCCTGTAGTACCTTGGTTTGGTTCTCAGTCTTCCTTGCTATCTCACCCTTGTACATGATCAGGTCAGCTACATTAAAGACTAGTGATATGGCTAAATCTGAAGGTAGGTCAACTTTGTAGGCATTCTTACCATATTGCGACAGGATTCTACAAGGTCCTACCCTTCTCATCTGTAGTTTGGTAGGCTTACCTCCTTGCATCCTAGCTTTACTCAAATGGACCATCACATAGTCACCCACCTTGAACTGAACTTCTCTCCTCTTCTCATCCACTTTGGCTTTCAGTTTTTGAGTGGATTCAAGGATGGCCTACTTAACTTGCTCCTGAACTTCCTTGATGGTTTGAGTGAATTCTTCTACTTTCCCACTCTTCATTTTCAAACTACCAAGGTCTCTCAACTCACACACTCCTCTTGGATGTCTTCCATAGACAACCTCAAAAGGACTTCTACCAGTGGTTCTATTCACATTGTCATTATATGCATACTCTACTTGAGAAATGATTAGGTCCCATGTTTGGCCATATTCCTTAGTTAAACATCTCAGCAAGTTACCTAACACCCTATTGATGACTTCAGTTTGACCATCTATTTATGGATGGTAAGTTGAGCTAAATGACAAGTTGGTTCCTAGTCTCCTCCATAATGTTTGCCAAAAATGACCCATGAACTTGTTGTCCCTGTCTGAAACAATGCTTAAAGGGAGTCCATGAATCCTAACAATCTCTTTGAAGAAGAGACGTGCAACATAGCTTACATCATGTGTAGTCTTACATGGGATAAAATGACTCATCTTGGAAAATCTATCTACTACCACATAGATGTTGTCCATACCTATTTTTGTCTTGGGAAGTCCTACTACAAAGTCCATGCTTAGACATTCCCAAGGTCTGCAAGGGACCGGTAATGGTTTATACAACCCAACATTGCTTGATCCACCTTTGGCTCTTTGGCATACACCACATTGTTCTACATATCTTTTCACATCCCTTGGAAACTTTGGCCAATAGTAGTACCTCTGTACTAAATCCAAGGTTTTTTTGACTCCAAAGTGTCCACTTAAACTGCCATTATGTTTCTCTTGGATGAGGTTCTCCCTCATGGATCCCCTTGGTACACACAACTAGTTACCCTTGAACAAGAGACCATTTTGGAGAGTGTAATCTACATACTCACCATGGAAATGGTTCTCAAACTCTTTGCAAACCTTGTAATCTATTGAGAAGTCTTCATCTCCTTCATAGAGGTCTTTGAAACCTTCTATTCCTATGCTCTGCAATTGTAACTCTTGAACTGTCAACAACTTCCTGCTTAATGCATCTGCCACCTTATTAAGCTACCCCTTCTTATGCTTGATGGTGAAGGTGAAGGATTGGAGGTATTCCATCCACTTCAGATGCCTATTTCTTAGCTTCTCTTGAGTGTTTATGTAACTCAATGCTTGGTTGTCTGTGAACACTACAAATTCTTTTGGAAGTAGGTAATGCCTCCATTTCTTTAGAGACTGCACTAATGCATACAACTCTAGGTCATAAGCTAAGTACTTCTTCTTTGCTTCATTAAGCTTCTCACTAAAAAATGCCATAGGTCTTCCCTCTTGACTCAATACACCACCTACTGCAACTCCACTTGCATCACACTCCAAGGTGAATAGCTTATCAAACGTAGGTAGGAGAAGGATGGGTTTTGTGGCTACTTCCTATTTCAACAATTGAAATGCTTTGTCTACCTACTTAGTCCATTTAAACTTAGTTTTAAGACCTTCTTTAATGGTGTCAAGGACTGGTGCACATATACCACTGAAATTCCTCACAAATTTCCTATAGAATTGAGCTAATCCATGGAAACTTCTAACTTCAATCCCTGTTTTAGGTGTAGACCAATTCAAAATTGCCTCCACTTTGCTTGGATCCATCTTCAAGGTTCCCTTAGACACCACAAATCCTAAGTAAACCATATCTTGCTTCAAGAAGTCACACTTCTATAGGTTGATGGATAATTTCTCCTCATGCAACCTCTCTAAGACTAACCTCAAATGCTCAAGGTGCTCTTCCTTGGTTCTGCTATAGATGAGAATGTCATCTAGGTACACTAACACAAATCTGCCTATGAAATCCTTCAACACCTCATTCATCAACCTCATGAAGGTTCTTGGAGAATTAGTAAGCCCAAATGGCATCACAAGCCATTCATACAATCAATTTGTGGTTTTAAAAGCAGTCTTCCACTCATCACCCTCCTTAATTCTTATCTGGTGATAACCACTTTTAAGGTCTAGCTTGGTAAAATACATAGCCCCTCCTAAACAATCTATTAGATCCTCTATTCTAGGAATAGGAAACCTATACCTTATGGTAATCCTATTGATTGCTCTTGAGTCAGTGCATAGTCTCCACTTACCTCCTTTTTTTGATGCTAGCACTACCGGGACTGCACATGGGCTGATGCTCTTCTTAATCAGTCCTTGTTCCAATAACTCTTGCACTTGCCTTGCTACTTCCTTATTCTGATCAGGTGTGAGCTTATATTTAGCCTTGTTAGGTAAGGATGCACCAGGAACAAAGTTTATTTGATGACTTATGGACCTTCTTGGTGGGAGTGTTGCAGGTGCTCCATCACTCACTATATCCTTATACTCTTGCAACATTTGGTTTACCTCCTTGGGTATTTCTGCCTGCAACTTGTCTGCTTTCTCCTTTGGCTTCACAAAGATGGCACACTTCACTATCTCCTCCTCATGTAGCATATTTAAGAACTCTTTACCAGTAGCCATTAAAACACTAGGTGTTTTTGAAGTGCTCTCTTCATCCTTTGTCAAAGACTAAATCTTGAAGGTCTTGTTGTCCTTCTTAAAGGATATGGATTTCTCCTCTCCATCATAGATCACCTTCCTATCAAATTTCCAAGGTCTTCCTAGCAACAAGTGGCATGCATCCATAGGTAACACATCACAAAGAATCTTATCCTTATATCCTCCAATAGAAAACTCTACCCAAGTCTGCTCATTGACTAGCACACTCTATCCTTTGTTCAACCAAGTCACTTTGTAAGGATTGGTGTGGGGTATTCTTGTGAGTTTCAACTTCCTAACTACTTCTTCTGAGATGATTTTGTCAGTTGAGCTTGTATCAACTATCACCTTGCACACTTTACCAAGAACTTTGCATCTCACCCTAAACAATGCTCTCCTATGTTTGGGTTCCTCCTTAACCGGCTGTCTGATCAAAATCCTATTGAACATCAGATTCTCACCAACTTTTGATTCAATCTGGTCCACATCCAGTGTCTTGCTGCTTGAAAAGTCTTCTTGTGCATATGCAACCCTCTTTCCACTATTTGATGAGGTAGGCTTTTCAGGGCATCTATATGCCAGGTGTCCCAATTGTCCACAATTGTAACACTTCATAGTTGCAAAATAGGAGTTACCTTTGCCAGTACCTCTACCCCTATTTGGACCACCTTGTGTACCTCTTCCTCTAGAATGTCCTCCTCTGATATTGGTTTCACTACCATGCTCAGTCAACTTGGCTTCTCCTTGGTTCCTCTGCTCATTTGTTTTGCTTTGGTAACCACCTCAGTGATTCACTTGGTCTCTACCTCTGCCTCTACCCCTATTATTGGAGTCTCCTTTCCTTTTGTTCCTCTCTTCTACCTTGAAAGCAAGCTGATGACATTTCTAAACAGTAGTAGGTGTCCATAGGCTTATCTCCTCCTAAATGTTCCACTTTAGGCTACTTAGATACCTAGCCACCTTAATAGATTCATCTTCTTGAACCTTTGATCTAAGACATAGCTTCTGAAACTCTTCAGTGTAGGAAGTTACATCAAGATCTTTTAGCTTCAATCCTTGTCTCTTCTTATGAAGTTGGACTTCATAATCCTCTAGTAAGTAGTTCTCCTTAATCTTACTCACCATAGCTTTCCAATTTGCAATAGGTAGCTTCCCCATTCTAACCCTTTCTTCTTGCAGGTACTTCCATCATGTTAAATATGCTCCCCTTAATCTTGATTTGGAAACCTTAACCTTCTAAGCCTATATCACTCCTTCACGCTCAAAGTGGTTTTCCACACCCTCAATCCATTCCATAACAGTGTCTATGTCCATTCTTCCACTGAAATGCAGCAATCCTTCAAAGGCTTTGGTGTTCAAGGCCTTAATAGCCTTCAAAAAATGTTCTTCATTGAACAAGGGATCTGGTTCAGGAATTATGTCATCTATGTCTATAGTTCTCTTGCCTTTACCCTTGGTGTCTTCATCCCAAGGTTCATGTATTCTCTGATCCACCACTTCCTGCAGTTTATCCCTTATCTCACTCATTACTACTTCAAGGATTCTATTCTTCTCCTTCTACTCTTCCACTTCTCTAGCTAGCTTTGCATTAGTAACCATTCTGCTCTCCCCTACTGATTCACCAGTATATAGAGACATACACAGTCCAACAAGTCTTTCACTCGCTCTGATACCAATCTGATGGGAATGGGGTTTGGGATAGACTAGCCTAGTCTATGCTCTTGGATCCTTTCCTTGGATCTCCTAGTGTTCTCCTCACACCCTAGGGTCTCTAGGACTTCCTTTGTTTGAGGAATCCCCTAACCTTGCCCAATCCACCCACCAATGAGTTGCTATGCTGCTCCTAAGGTCTCACCTACACATGAGACTCAAAATCCCTTACTATGACTAATAAGGGCTAATCTCGTTCCACAAATTCCAAGGTCTTAGCAAGGTTGTTTCTAGTCTATTTCATGGTCTATCCACCCATTTATGAGCCCCCAAGAGGATTCAAGATTCTAACCACTTACCGATTTCACAAATTTGGGTTTTTGCCTTCAAAAAGGGCTACAAGGATTAGGACCAATTAGGCCTCCTAACCGGTCTTCTAGGCATCCTTCTCACAAATGATGCATAAGAAACCCTAACTCCCAAAAAGGACTACAATTCAATTGGAAAGGGCTCAAGGATTTTCTAGGTTTTGGGCCTCCAAGTGGCCATACAGTGCCTACAACAAATTTTGGGGTTTTTAAGGGTTTTGTGAGGGTTTCTAGGGTCTGCCTGGGTCACAGTGAGTACTTTGAGTTTTGGCCACCTTGTTTGGATTGGTGGAGGCTCCTGCTTCACACCAATGATGCTTCAAACACTCCTCTGCACTTCCTCCAGAGGATTTACTCTCCTCTGTCCAAACTTGCTCTCCAAGACCTCTGCAATTCAACCTCTCCTAACCAAGCACTGACCACTCTCGTCTAGGAGTAGGTCTTTTCTTGGCGTTCCTGCATTTCGAAGGGCCCTTCTTGTTTGGGACTATAGTATAGGGTCTTCACATCCATTCCCCATGGTTTCATGGTGGTTCCTCAATAGGGAATGGAGTTAAGACTTCATTTACACAATCCTGTCCAAAACCGGACAGTAAGAAGACAGTTTACAAACTATACACAAACACACTCAATCTGCAAGTAAGAACCTAAACTAATTGCTTGAAATGAAATTATTTACACCATGACAAACATTCCACATAGATTTATATGTTTCTCAATCCATTAACTTGCTTGTTTTCTTCATTCAAACTGACTGGTAACAGTTTTACAGTCTCAGTCTGATATTTTTTGTGAGGGTCCTACAATGTCTGACATCCAACCCATGAATTTAGGGTTTGTGAGTACTTATAATACCTTTTCCTTAGTCTGTGTGCCCAAACTAGGGTTTTCCATGCTAACCTAAAGATCTTGACATCATGGTGGAAAAGTTGCTTGACAACTTTTAGAAGTTGTCATGCAACTTTTGCAACTTTTGAGCAACTTTCCCAATGTTGCTTTTTATGACTCCTAGACCCACATTGGGCCAAACTAAGGACACCACCATGTTATAAAGGACCCCTAAACACTTCAAGGACACACATACCCTCCATTTTCAAGAACATCACAATCTTGACTCATGACCCCTAAGATCTCCACTAGGACCCTAACTAGGACCTATGAGCACATGACTCATTATTTTATGTACAATGGCTTCTAAAGAAGCATAACACCAAAAAAGAAAAGAAAGAGAAAGAGTTTGGAAGGGTGCTCTTGCACCATAAAGCCACAACTAGCTCCTTCATGGGAAGATAACCTTGGAGAAATTCTAATAATAGCAAAAAAAGTAGAGAGAAATAGGGAATCATGAAAAAAAAAATCCCTATTGAAGTACAAGGAGAATCAGGGTCTAATAACCTAGGAATGATTAACTTATATCCATTAAGAACCTAAGGAGAAAATTGCAACCCAATCATGGCTAGTCGCTAGATACAAGACATTATGGAACACAATTTAACTACTTGGTACAACCAAAGTAGGTTTGTAAATTATGGCACTCAAGTGTTAGAGTATGCGAAACATTATGTATGAATGAAACAACATGCAGTTGGAAAGGGCTTATGGAAAGATAGTATAGCAGTATTATAATACCAAAGTTTTAATGAAAATTAGTTGGCAGTATAAAATGTTTTATGAGAACTATGATAAGGAGCCGAATTATGTGGTTAGCTAAGGGAGAACTTGGCAATTATGGGGGTCTTAAGACATTGGTAATTATTGGACACCTTTATGTTATACCATAATTGGGTAACAGGATATTATGATGATAAGGTGGTTTATGTGGAGTGAAGGAAATCATAAGTTGTGATATGTCGAAATTGGCTAGTAAGTAAATATAAATAAGTAATATGGAAAGAGATAACTTCTTTTTACCAAATTTTATTAATAGGGTGAGTGTGGGTCACTTCTCGAGTGCACACCCCCTTGATATCATAAGTTGCATAAGTGAAGTAGGAGAGAATAAGTCAACTCTCCATGTTGTTTGAAATATGTCATGAAATGTGTGGTTAGGAATTAGTTGTCAAGCGTTATTGATTTTACTTGACAATTAATCCACCCCAAATGGTTCTTAACCATAAGTGTCAGTAATTTGGCAACATGCTCCTTATTGATGAGAACAAATGGATGATTAGAGGTGAAAATTCAAGGAGCTAGCAAAGGTGCTAAGAAAACAAATGATGTCCCTAGTAAAAAAATTATATGATTACGTTTTTCAAATCCTAAGTGTTTCTAAGTATACAAGTGACAATTTTGTACTGAACTATCCACCGCGTGTAAGTAAGACATGAAAGTGTTGATGCATTAGTTACCACGTAATATTGAACCAAGATTTAGCATATCAAGAAAATTAATGGAAGTCCTAGAAGAATGGATGGAGAATGGTAGAGTTAGTGTAATCACCTGTTAGATATAATTATGGATGTTAATAACCCTAAATAGATAACGGATTATGTTGGAAAGTGTGGCTTGCGATAGCAATCATGTGAAGGTTAAAATGGAACATAATCTATAAAACAATTGCAATCTCTTGTGTATAAGATATTTCATAAATAATAAAGGAATATAGGTAATATAAGAACCTTAAGAGTCTAATAATCACCTCCTAACACACTCAGGATGTGTGATCTTGGGTGATGTGTTGTGGTTACTCCCTATAGCATGGCTAGTATGGTCATCTTGTTTTGAGTTTTGATTTGACAGTATTTTTTGACTTTCTTTGAATAGTATATTGTGACCTAGGGGCTAGTACTTTCTTTTATTTATTTATTTTTATGATGAAAGGGCCACTAAATTTATGTTTCTTTTATTGGAGCTATGGCACTTGCCATGTTGCTAGTTTTAATATCTTTCAATTGCCAACATTTTTCTTCTTTTGATTGGACTTGGAAAAAGTAACTTTTATTTTGACCTTTTAAAGTGTCAAGTGGTCATATTGATGGTTGATATAGCTAGCCCTAGTGATGTGATTTGTGTAATGTCTATCATGTTCGTTGAACCACTGATAGTGTGTCAAGGGAGAATACCGCAAGGAGTGAAATTAGGCACACAGAATAAACAAAGAATGTTATTTCGAAATAAGATAAAGAAAGGAATATCCTCCTAAATAAAATTATTTACGAGTAATCTAAGAGAGAAAATTTATAACAAAAAAAAAATGTGTGATCTAGGCGTAATGAATTGTGGCAGTGGTGATTATTGCAGACTTGTTAATTTGGCATGTGTATGGAGATGTTTGTGTGGATGATATCTAAATTAATTATTATTACTTCTCATCACTCCCTTAAAATGGGATTGGTTATATACCTTAATGTTTGGGGTTTGCGAATAATGTACCCTATGTAACTTAAACCTTGGTGCCTAGAAATACCAGCATTGTGGGCCCTAGAAGTAGAAAATTTCCCTACTTATGGGTAGATTCGAAGAACTTAAACTTGATTATTCCTTGTTGCCTAAGGATGTTGGAAGAAATCATGCACCTAGGGTGGTTTACCAAATATGTAATTAACCACCTTATGAGGCACCTTGATGTAAAATAAGTAGATACATTATGGATAAACTGTGATGTCGATTTTCTTTAGTGGCAAACATGGATGACAATTGCAGTGGGATAAACATGTTTTACACGAATCCTTAATAAGTATGACTCCTAGAAATTAAATAAGTAAACTATTATGTGTAACCTTGATTATGGGAGTTGATGTGTGTTATTGATATGATTTGGATGATGCATTAATGTAAATTGTTGAAAGATAGAATTTTGTAACCACCTACCTGAGATTGAAGGAAAGTGTAATAAACAAACTAAGAATTTAACCTTATGAAGTTAGTAAGCTAATTTCAATAATAAGTTAGTTTTGGTATTGCATTTTTTCTAGTAGACAAGATAAGGTTTAGAGTAACTTATTGAAATTGTGAGAAATGTTATGTCCCTATTTTGTATTCTACTCATGCGACTTCCAAGAGTAAGTCAAACTCTAGGGGAGGAGGATGTAGAGCCCCTCCTCAATCAAGCTTTGATTAACTTAGTTGACCATGGTTGACCCTATTAATAAATTTTATAATTCAATAGGATGGGCTATGTTAGATGGATAGATTGGTGAGAATAGCAATTGAACCAAGTTGTAGAATCTTTTCACCTCGCGGTGTACATTTTGATGTGTTATAGGTTTGAAATCCTATATAATCCATTGATTGGATAATCTTGATCTGATGTATGACATCTATATCTAGATTTGCAGGACTTTTATTATGATGTAGAAATTATGATGCATGCCTTATGAATGGTTGGAATTTATGAGGATTATGATAATTGCTTTATGTGGATTGCATTGTTTTATGGTAAAATGATTTGTATGATATCAATTGTATGCAAAGTGATTGATTTGTATTCTTATTTATGTATTTAATATTATATGAGGCTATTGGGAAATACTAATGTGTAATTTAGATGTGTAGGAAAATTATCCATGTGACCATGGAAACATTATGGAGAACAAAACCTAGACCTATGTACATTCGTAAAACCAGGGGTTGTCTATTTGGAGAGACAACACCCCGTATGTATCGTATTTTATTCATGAAAGTAAATGTTGCATGTGTGATAAATTGCATTTATCAATTTGTTTAAATCCAACAAGAGACAATTTCTATTAGGAAACTCACAGATACTAAGAGGGGGGGGTGAATCAGTATCTAACTGGTAATTAGAATTTCTCAACTTGAAACATGCAAAACATATTGTAACAGTGTACCGGTATGCAAGAAATAATACAATAAACAGAAATTAAAGAGACCACATGAAAATCAGACCATAACACAATGATTTAACGAGGAAACCCAGTGTGGGAAAAACCTTGGTGGGATTTGTGACCCACAATATTCACTTACTGGCCAATAAGAGAATATTACTTACAATAGGGGCCTGCACATGCAAGAAGGCCAACTGCCTAGAGCTCACTGCTCAAATGGGAAGTCTCACTGACTTACAATGTGGATTATACAAATCCAATAACTTGTACTATTTTACAATAGCATCTTCAATGCCAAATTCAGTACCGGTTCTTGCTCTGTTCTTTACATATACCCCTTAACCTATATTTCGCATAATAGGTTTGCTTAATCTTTTCTCCTTACTTTTTCACTTACATCACTTACTTACCAAATGTCTACAATGATCTCTTTTATAAATAAGAGTCATTTTACAATGATATCAAGTCAGCTTACAAAGTTTTTCAAATAATAAATAAAATATAATATATCAAAAATCTTGTCGGCCTCTATGTCGGTATGCTTCCTTTCTCTATGCCGGTATCAGTGTTCTGAGTGTCAGTGTAGAGTGTGTTTTGCTAATACCAATGTAATGCCTTGCCAATGCCATAGGATTGTAAGGTTTCCATCAATGACAAAACCTTCAATCACATATAATGTCTCATTGGAGTGTGCATATGCCAACAATCTCCCCTTTGGCATTGATGGCAACACTCATGAGAAATTTCAAAAGTGTATCCAAAAATGTGAAGTCCAAAAATGTTACCAAAAATGTGTACTCCCCCTGAGCATATGATTCCTGTGATATTTGAATTTTCTCATACCACTACTCCCCCTTTGGCATCATTGACAAAGGTTGTCAAGATGTCAGTAGAGTTTGTAGTTTCAACCTTGTAACTGGGTAGTTACAATTTGAAATGGATCTGCCAAAATCAATTTTATACTCTCCATAAACTTTTTACTATCTCTTATTGTTGTCTTTGTCCTTTTAGCTGTACTGGTGAGATGCTGCAAATGCTCTGCTAGTGTTTTCTATCCCTGTATTAGTGCCTCAGATATTTCCTTCCGCAATGATGCTAGATAGTCCAATCTTGGACTTAGTTTTAATCTCAGATGCTTTGCCTTATTCACTATTCTCTCCTTTTCTCTTTCTAATTTAAGTAATTCTTCCTCAAAATTTGTTATCTTTTTCTCAAAAACTGATAATGTATCAAGTGAGTTAACAAAATTATCAGCAAGTTTATTGATTTCATCCTGTACCTTGCTTATTTTCTTATCTATGTCTACAGTCAAAAAATTTGTCTTACACGTGTCTTTGTACAGAGTTTTGTACTCTTTCAATAAGTTACATAGTTTTGATAGAAGTGTGTCAAAATCTCTGGTACACTTCTTTATCTGCTCTTCAAAGAATCTTTGTTTTTCAATTTCCAATTCATCCTTCAATGCCTCTTCCTTTATTTTCTCAATGTTTTCTGTGATATATTTACACAAGGTATCAAGTTGTCCTAAAGAATATTTATTATCTATATTACAGTTAGGAGCAATTACCTTCAAAATTGGTATGGTGTCATCTATTGCCTTATAAGCTTGTGAGCTGCAATCTGTTATCTTTTTAATTGAATCTAATAGTACTTCAGTCATATTAGTTGATTTGTAGCCTAATGATGAGGAACCTACATTTAGAGTACCACCAGTGGAAGTAACCAAGCTTGTATTGACCTCTGGTAGGTCTATTTGTGTCTACATTTCCTTAAACAATGGTTTGTGTGCTTCTCCAGTTGCCGGTGGCACTATTTCCTTATGAACATGTTCCTATTGATGTTCCTATTCCAGAGCTTTTTGCTCTATTTGTTTCTCTGATTGTTGCATTGACTCAGTCTGAGTCTGAGTTTCTAACTATTGCTCTTTGTCATCTGCTAGTTTCTCCTATGTGTTTTCAATTTGTTCATCTATCGGAGGCTCACTAGCCATGTCAGTCTTATCAGCTGTATCTTTGTCTACCACAATGTTGATCTTTTGAGTATCAACATCTACTATGTATAAGACTTCAAGATTAGGATTGACATCCTCTACATCCATACTTTCAACTACTGGTTGATCTTTTGTAGCTGTTGTTGTTACCGGTGGAGTAATCAAAGGAGGTGGGGGTAAGTTGTCTTTAACCCTGATACTAGGTGGTCCACCAACTTTACCTTTACCCTTGTCTCTTTCCTTTTGATAAACCTTTATAGATTTGTGGCTCATGTATTATTCTTGTTTTTCTTTTTCCACTAGGAAAATGTCCCATGCATTTTTTGTCTCCTCAGTCACCTCATTAACTCTTCCAACCATTAAAGCAATGTGCCGGTGTGCAGTAGAAAATATTGATTGGTTGGCTTCAACAATTAAGTCATCAATTTCTTTGGGTGAATTCACTGGGTATACAGCAAGTAGCTTTTCTATCTTTATTTTCTTGTCAAGTTCTATTACTGCTTGTCTCCTTGCTTCTAGTCTCTTAAATAGTTCATCTAGTACTTCATCTACTACTTCCATCAAAAATTTCTTGTACATATCCATATGTAATATAACACTGTTTTCTACTTGTTCTTTTTCATTAGCTGTCAGAGTGTCATATAATTTCTCTATATTCTTCAATTTCCCTTCCTCTGTAATTTCATTCAACAATATGTCAAGAGGAGCCAAGTCCTTATTTGTCCTCTTCTTCTTCTTGGGTGTCAATTTCTTCTTCTTTAGTGTAGCCTTTCTTACCAGAGATCTCACTGCTTGTTGTTTTTATCTTGTCCTCCTAGGTGAGGGTGTGGTTGTCGGTGAGGGATCTCTTTTCCTTACAACTCTCTTGAAAGTTGTAGGCATGTCATTCTCTGAAGATGTGCCTACCGATGATAGGTGAGTTTCAGGTTGTGGAGCTACTAACTCATCCTCTGTTATACCAATTTGTTTCATTACTTTTTCCTTGATTTCCTTTGCTTGCCTAGAACCTCTTCTCACAACTGCCTTAACCTTTTTCACTCTTTTATGGGATTGTATTTGGCTTTCAATAGTTTCTGCACTACCAAATACTTATTCTTTATGTTCTTTAGGGGCTTCCAGAAGTGCTTTAGCATATTTTTCAATTATATGATCATATGTTTCATAGCCCATCTTTGTTACCCAGATTGTCCTAGTGATGACTGCTTCCATCCAGATCTCATCCTTTTTTATTACAAAACATATTTCATCCTTATATTTGTCAACAATCTTTTGTGATAATCTAATTCTTTTCTTCATTTTGGCCTTAAGTGCTTGAAAGAAATCATGGATATTGTTTTCCTTATCTTCTCCCATATTATTGAATAGTTCAGTTAGTTGTTTACCTACTGGTATATCATATCCAACTTCTTTGTAGCCTATATCGGGAACCTGTTTGGTTATATGTAGCATCATACATACTAGCAGATTTCCAAACCTGAAAGTTCCTTTCTTGTCCTTCTTAATCTTGCCTAAGTTGTCAATTAATTTGTCCTTCAACCACTCACATACATCACTCTTTGCATTATTTGTGACCATGTCATAAGCACTCTTAATGCACAGACTTGACATTGAATTGAGTCTGTTTGCATGAGTTGCCTTATATCCTAATATCAAGCTGATAAATCTTACATTAGTATCTTTTACATCATTTACTCTTAAGGACCTTTTATCAGATGTGGCACTAGTTAGGTTCATAACTAGGTCATTAGAAACCTTCTTGGTTTTGTCTGGCCTTTTACCAGTGGTTGGTAACCCTATGATAGTTTTCACAACTTCCTTGGTGATTTTGTGAAGTGCATCTAACCAGAAAAATTCACCTTGTACCCTACTTAGGACTATCCTGATCACATCCTTAGGGAATTCAAGAATGCTAAGGATCTCTGTAAATCCTAGGGTTTCAATGATCTTATGTTCATCTTTTACATTACCAGATTCATCACATTAAACATGGTTTTAATCTCTTCATCTCATAGTTCCTCAATGTTGCAATGAATGTAAATTCTAGGGTCTTCAACATAAACAACTCCTTTAGGAATTTGAGAAAAAGCACCTAAAGTATCATCTTTCTTTGCTACCTTGGGAACTAATTGAAATACAAGCCTAGGTCTTTTTACAACTTCAACAATAGTAGGGTTTGCTATATATTCAAGTGTAGAGGTGGATGCCATGATAAAATACCTTTTACTGCTTTAGGATGGATGATTGCTTGAAGTGTTCTTGCCTCTTGCTTGAAATGCCTTAGCTCGAAAACTTCATGCTCTTCATAGGTTTGAAATCTCGGTGAAATGAAATGGAGCCAAAACCACAAATTTATAGTGTCTTTTTGCCATCTACCATATTAAATGCATGCCAGTTAAGTATTCACTTAACATTGTCTATCGGTAATAAAGTAATTTCCAACTTCTCATCTCTGACTGAGGGAATAATAGCACATGTATCATTAGATCGCAAACCCTTAAGGAAACTTTCTTCAATTAGATGAAGAACTTCCTGCCGGTGGAGCATCACTCTATCCTACCGATGAAGCATCACTTTGTCCTATCGGTGAAGCATTGACTGGTTCTACCGGTGGAGGAGTATTCCCAATATTTAGATCACCTTTTCTAATTCATTGTTTTGAGAATTCTTGCTTAACCTCTTCAACCTTTTCTTTACCTTTCAAGCTAGAACTTTTGTTGTCTACCGGTGATCCTTTACTTCTACAAAATTTTGCAATATGCCCAATCTTGTTACATGCATAACAAGTTACATTATTCTTCTGAATAGCTTTCCCATAACCTATGCCGGTTTGTGTTCTGCATTGATTAGATAAATGTCCAAATCTTCCACAAACATAACATCTCACATTCATTCTGTAATTCTCAGAATTGTGACCAACTTTGTTGCATTTAGAACATTGACCGGTGGGTGTTGATATTCTGATAATTTCTAGATCTACATTCATTTGCTCTATAACCATACTTATTACAGTTAAAGCATTTTCCATTGAATTTATAAGCATTAGGTTGCCTTACCAGTTTGCTGTGATCCTATGTGTTTGCAGTACCAGAGCTTTCATCAACTTCAAAGCCAATTCTAGAGGTGCCACCTTTAGGTTTTTGATTCTTCAACAAGGTGCCAAGTTCCTTTGAGCTTTTCTTGAATTTCTCTTTATGTTGATTTGCAGTTTCTAGTTCTCTTTCTAAGACTTCCTTCTGTCTCACCAGTTCATTGGAGTCATTCTGAGTGTGCATCAGATTTGTCTTTAATAGATCATTTTCATAGCTAAGTCTTGTGTTCTCATTTGCTGCATCACTTAGTCTTCTGGTCAATTCTTCTTCATTCTTCTTCTTATCTTCAATCTCTTTACAAAATCTCATAGTCATATCTTGCATCTCATTCTTTGTAGTTATGTTCTCTAGTTTCAGCTTACTTAACATATCATTAAGTGATTCCTTCTCATCATTCTCATTTTGCATCTTTTCACAAAGTTCTCATCTCTTATTTCTTGCAATAGTAAGATTCTCTTGAAGTGCCTGAATGATATCCTGAGCTTCTTTTAGATCATCTTCTAGTTTGATATTTTTCAATTTTTTTGCATCATAGTCTGAGAGAGTTGTTTCAAGTTCCTTCATCAGATTTTCCATCTTTACCGGTGTCAAGATCTTCCTCAAGCTATTAGGCTTCTGAAAATAGAGGACTAGGCTCTGATACCAATTGTTAGGAAACTCACAGATACTGAGGGGGGGGTGAATTAGTATCTAACCGGTAATTAGAATTTCTCAACTTGAAACATGCAAAACATATTGTAACAGTGTACCGGTATGCAAGAAATAATGCAATAAATAGAAATGAAAGAGACCACATGAAAATCACACCATAACACAATGATTTAACGAGGAAACCCGGTGTGGGAAAAACCTTAGTGGGATTTTTGACCCACAATATTCACTTACTGGCCAATAAGAGAATATTACTTGCAATAGGGGCCTGCACATGTAGGAAGGCCAACTGCCTAGAGCTCACTACTCAAATGGGAAGTCTCACTGACTTACAATGTGGATTATACAAATCCAATAACTTGTACTATTTTACAATAGCATCTTCAATACCAGATTTAGTACCAGTTCCTGCTCTATTCTTTACATATACCCCTTAACCTATATCTCACATAATAGGTCTGCTTAATCTTTTCTCCTTACTTTTTTGCTTACATCACTTACTTACCAAATGTCTACAATTATCTCTTTTATATATAAGAGTCATTTTACAATGATTTCAAGTCGGCTTACAAAGTTTTTCAAATAATAAATAAAATATAATATATCAAAAATCCTGTCGGCCTCTGTGCTGGTATGCTTCCTTTCTCTATGTCCGTGTCGCTGTTCTGAGTGCCAGTGTAGAGTGTGTTCTGCTGATGCCAGTGTAATGCCTTGCCG